>NC_139953.1:43493652-43768477 GCF_963454915.1 Gymnoscopelus microlampas
TGATCAAAATAACAATTCTTCTCCATTCTCTAATTGTGTAGACTTCTTGTCTTCTTGTCTTGCAAATGCTTAACAATAATTCAACTTTTGAGTGTAAAATGAATGGATCTGCTACGTTCGATGTTTTTGTGTGACGCTGTAGTATGATAAAGTACAGCGTTAATTTATGGGGAAAAAAAGTAAAATATGGACATGAGAGGTTTCCGCCCGACAGCAGCAACGGTATGTTATTCAGATCAGTGGTCCAGAGTCCCCCAGGGGTCCTTGAGGGGATTCCAGGGTTTAACCCATTTAGACCCAAGGTCGATTTTACAAAACGTCTTCTAAATCCTAACCTACATTTTCTGAAAGACACCTTTTTTTAATTGATTCAAAATGTTTTAATCAATTAATGTTGCTATATACTGTACATATCAACATCTAAAACCACAATGCCACAATGCATATACTGTCGGGCCATTCTATGTCACATAAAAGTAGCAAAAATAGCCGCAGCGCGACGCGTTTTGAGCTTGTAGATCGGCTATTTTTGCTACTTTTTAATGGGAATACAGATTTTTTTTTGCTATTTTTGTATTTGAATCCTGAAAAGTAACATTTTTATTTCATTTCAAATGCATTTAGTTATACTTATGTTAACTTTATGAACTTAAATACAAATACATTAGACCTAAAAAAGACAATAATATGTAAATACTAGTCATTAATCTAATCTCTAATTAAACCGGGTCATCTTTGCAATTGTAACAGCTGAAATCAATAATATATCAGTATTCCGATATTAACCTGCGGGCCGCATTAAGTGAAGGTGGGCCGCCAGTTGGGCCGCCAGTTGCCCATGTATGATCTAAAATGACACAGATTCTTTCCCGGGATTGAAAGGTCTACATATATAGTCTTTCCCACACACACACACACACACACCCCCCTACCTTCTTCAGCGTGTGCTGGTACTTCTTGTAGGAGTTCTCGAACTCGGCCACCAGCTCCCCCAGGGTGCGGTGGACGAGGGGCTTGTCCATGAGGTCGGCCCGGCGGCTCATGCCCAGCGCCCCGTAGCGCCCGTTGAAGTAGACGCCCAGCACCACGTGGTGGAAGCAGTGGCCCGAGAACTGGGTCTTAAAGCTGATGGGGAAGCGCTCCAGAGACGTCAGGCCGTTGGTCAGGTAGCTGGGTTACCCACACAGTTAAGGTATATAAAAGCAGCAGGGGTCTTCAACAGGGGGTCCGGGGACCCCTAGGGGGGGTCCTCAGTCACTACAGGGGGGTCCGCCAAATCTTTGTGTGATATGATGTTTTTTTTTACCTTAACCGCTTGAACCCTAGCATCCCTTTTCTGAGGAGAACTTTAGCCAAGAATAGCCGATCTACAAGCCCACAATGCCTCGCGCTGCGAGGCGCTGGTAGATCCTTCCATTACACAGCTCACTGGACATGATATACAGTAAATACCATACTAGTGATCATTGTTACATCCATCATCGTTATTACGAATATTACTTAATAGGACTAGGAGAGGGAGAGACAGAAGGAGACACACAGAGACAAGGAGACAGAGACAGACAGAGAAGAAGACAGAGACAGAGGGAGACAGAGACAGAAGGAGACACAGAGAGAAGGAAACACAGAGAGACAGAGGGAGAAGGAGACACAGAGACAGAGAAGGAGAGACAGAAGGAGACACAGAGAGAAGGAAACACAGAGAGACAGAGGGAGAAGGAGACACAGAGACAGAAGGAGACACACAGAGACAAGGAGACAGAGACAGAGGGAGACACAGAGAGAGAAGGAGACAAACACAGAAGGAGCCAGAGACAGCAGGAGACACAGAGACAGAGAAGGAGAGACAGAAGGAGACACACACACAGAGAGACAGACAGAGAGACAGACAGACAGACAGACAGACAGACAGACAAGGAGACAGACAGACAAGGAGACACAGAGAGACAGAGAAGGAGAGACAGAAGGAGACACAGAGAGACAGAGAAGGAGAGACAGAAGGAGACACAGAGAGACAGAGAAGGAGAGACAGAAGGAGACACAGAGAGACAGAGAAGGAGAGACAGAAGGAGACACAGAGAGACAGAGAAGGAGAGACAGAAGGAGACACAGAGAGACAGAGGAGAAAGCAAGATATAGGGACAGTGAGAGGCAGAGTAGAGAGAGAGAAGGACAGTTGTTAGCTGTGCTTATTTAAATGAAGACACCAGAAAGAGTCAGTTCTTACTCTCTCAGAGTTGAATGAAGGCTCAGAATGGACTGTGTAAGTTGTGTGGTAGCTTAATGGTGATGGATGGGTCGTACCACTCACTGGAAAACGGGTTGTTTTCAGCGAGCGAGGCGGTGGGGTGATGGAGTACAACATAAATTATCCTTCAGTGCTTCAACACTGTGACTGCTCCAACTGTAGCAATCTGTTCACCTTGTGTTCTCTGCAGCGCCACAGCCAATACAAGCTGTTCTCTCTCTCTCTCACTCACACACACACACACACACACACACACACACACACACACACACACACACACACACACACACCTTTCCATGGAACATTAACTCTGAACACACTTTGATGCAGAACATTTGGAGCAGAAGTCAGTATTTCTCTGAAATTCTCAAGAAAACTCATAATCTGTCTCTCTCTCCCTCAGCAGGTGGGTGTGGTATGGTTGCCATAGAAACCCTGCAAAAAAAAAGACTTGAGGTGCTGTGTACACCACTGGTTCCCAACGTGGGCATTTCAATGACATTTTCATGATATTTCAAAAAAATATAGCAGATATACAAGCTCACAGTGCCTCACTTTGTGACACGCTGTGAGCTATACCAAAGTATAACATATGATTAAAGTGGTAAAAATTATTGTGATGCCATATTAAGACCTTGAACGCATCTGTGTCACTTTAGATTTCTTTGGCTATTCAAAAATAGCAGATATACAGCTCATAGCGCGGCACCGAGTGCCGCGCTATGAGCTTGTAGATCTGCTATTTTTGAAAAATCGTGATCGTTTTTTTTTTTTTTTTTTTTCCCAAAAACTGTTAGGATTTAGATTTTTTTTAAGAATTGCCTCAGGTCTTAATGGGTTAACTAATTATGCTGGGGACCCCCTGGAACCCCCCCCCCCCCCAAGGACAGCTGGGGGTCCCCGGACCTCGCGGTTTGAGAACCACTGCGCATGAGAACAACAATGTAGCATCTGTTGCTCCTCTGTCAGATCCCATTACAACTAGCTGTAACTGTCATCTGTCAGTCAACTAATCCAGCTCCAAACTCTAATCTGAGAGCTGCAGGACTCATTCATTCATGACTGCTTGCATAATGACGTCGGTTTCAGTCTGATGGGCGGCTTGCTCCAGCCGACATCAAACCACTTTGATAAGGACGTTAAATGACATAACATTAACCCACTACCGTCAGGAGAGCAAGTGAGCCATGATGTTCAACTCTAAAGCTGGTGTGACTTCTGGCTTAAAGGGATAGTTCACCCAAAAACTTTTTTTTTTCCTGATGGATATTTTTTCGTTTTTGTCGCATTCCTAAGCCAATAATTTGATGACCGGCAGCGGTTTCGGTAGCAGACACAAAGAGTCTCCTTTGTGTCTCCTACCGGAACCGCTGCCTACCGGTCCGCTGGTCATCACATTATTGGCTTAGGAATGTGACAAAAACTAAATAATATCCATGAATTCAAGTCTACATGGGGTGACTAATCGATAGGAAAAAAATATATTTTTTTGGGTGAACTATCCATTTAAGCTTATAAAGTACATGGATCGCATAAAGTCTCGATGGTTAAACACTTGAGCCCTAGGTCCTTATTCTGGGCGTGTCATCATAATAGGTGAACAATTTGATGTATAGGATAAATAGGAGGGGGACCGAGTGACTCCGGTCAACAAAATATATTTTAGTGGTTAATGTGGAATCTGCAAAGCGTTAACAATCACACAAAAAAAACTCTTGTGAGTATGTGGTTCTGCTGAGTGAAGCTCGTGTTATAGCAGAGAATTTGTCAAAGTCGGTGACAAGTGTTAATTATGTTTCCCTCTCCTCTTCAGCAGGTTTACTGGAGAGGTGCAGCATCCCATTATGCTAAATAAATAGAGTGTGAAAGACATGGGAGTGATAAAAACATCATTGCGGTTTCGTAATGGTATTCAGGAGCTAATGAAAGACATTTTTTATGCTGCGGCTTGAGGACAGAGCTGACTTTCTGAAGACTTTTCAAAGATTCCTCAAAGACTTCCAAGTCTCACATCTGAAGACACTTTGTCACAGATTTGGACAATATTTCTCATGTTGGATATTTGCCTATTCTGGTGTTTATTTTTAAGCACACTGATTGAGTCTACGCCCGTCCGAAAACGTGCTATTTAAGTAAATTTGACTTGACTCGTTTCATCTCACCCATTAGTGAGAGCTGTTTGTACTGTGAAGCACAAATTGTATTTTGCTCCTGTTTTATGTTTGTTGCACGGATCCCAGGCGGACCAGCTGGCATTCACGTGCCTACTTAATGAGGACGCTAATGTATAAACAATAAACCCACGGCCATAAACAAACACAGCATAAACAGTCCGCACCAGGAAATGCCTGGGGAAGTGAAAGTCATCGCTAAGTTACATGTGTCAGTGGTGGAAAGTAACTAAGTACATTTACTTAAGTACTGTACTTAAGTACAATTTTGAGGTATTTGTACTTTACTTGAGTATTTCCAATTTCCAATACTTTTACTTCTACTCCACTACATCTCAGAGGCAAATATTGTACTTTTACTCCACTACAATTATTTGAAAACTTTAGTTACTAGTTACTTTTCAGATATAAATTATTACATTATAAAACATACATTAACCACTTTAGCCCTATTTTATATCTAGGCTATTTGAAAATAGCCGATCTACAAGCTCACAACGCGTCGCGATGCGACGCGTTGTGAGCTTGTAGATCTGCTATTTTCAAATATTTTTTGTACTTTTACTTTTGGTACTTTAAGTACATTTTGATACCAATACTTTTGTACTTTTACTCAAGTAAAATTTTAATTCTGGACTTCTACTTGTAACAAAGTATTTTTATATTGCAGTATTGGTACTTTTACTTAAGTAAAGAATTTGAGTACTTTTTCCACCACTGCATGTGGTCAAAGGAGACAAAGAGCGCCACACTGATCGACATGAAAACAAGCGTCTATAGCCTGTATAGTGTGGCTGCGTTACTCAACAGCAGTGTTGCCGGACTAACACATGAGCACTTTAAACCTATATATATGTCAGCTATTTGAAAATAGCCGATCTACAAGCTTGTAGATCTGCTACAAGCTTGGTGGGTGGTCCCTGGCACATAATATTATAATTACAGATGGGGGTCTGTGGATAAAAGCAACTACACTTTAGAAAGAAGCACAACAAACAGCAACTACCAATATATACAAGTCCAAAGTCGCTTATAATAACTCTCTCAGTACCAATGAAATAAAAAAAATATGTTCATACTGTGCCATCAATTTTCTTTTTTTTAAGTAAAAAAAAGTGCTTAGGAAGCGAGATACAGCCTTTTTCAGTTATAAGTTAAACAAGGAGTGGATGCAGCTGCAAATCTTCAGACAATGATATCTTGGGTTCTTTTTTTTTCCCCAAAAAAATAATAATTAAAAACTCGGGATTTTTCGTTCTTGGCACTGAGGGCATTCAGAAACAACTCGGGATATCTCGTTGTGTGGCACTGAGAGAGTTAAGCAGACCTGGCAACACTGTTCAACAGTGCAGTGTGACTTGAGCAGTGGTGGAAAAAGTACTCAAATTCTTTACTTAAGTAAAAGTACCAATACTGCAATATAAAAATACTCTGTTACAAGTAAAAGTCCAGAATTAAAAATTGACTTAAGTAAAAGTACTAAAGTATTGGCATCAAAATGTACTTAAAGTACCAAAAGTAAAAGTACTAAATATTTGAAAATAGCCGATCTACAAGCTCACAACGCGTCGCGATGCGACGCGTTGAGAGCTTGTAGATCTGCTATTTTCAAATAGCCTGTATAAAATAGGGCTAAAGTGGTTAATGTATGTTTCATTATATCATAATTTATATCTGAAAAGTAACTAGTAACTAAAGTTTTCAAATAATTGTAGTGGAGTAAAAGTACAACATTTGCCTCTAAGATGTAGTGGAGTAGAAGTAAAAGTATTGGAAATTGGAAATACTCAAGTAAAGTACAAATACCTCAAAATTGTACTTAAGTACAGTACTTAAGTAAATGTACTTAGTTACTTTCCACCACTGGACTTGAGTGGCTTCTTTCACAATGTGCACATAATAGTAAATTACCATCCATAGATAAAGATTGGAAAGGGAGGCCATGCTGTTATATAAGACTGTATGTTTTGTTTTGCAAGTGATCATTTTAAGGTTTAATTATTTTTGGTTGTTTTTTTCCCCTCCACACTCTAATATTTACAGTATCCATTAAATACGATGAAACGGAGGATAAACTTGAAGGTCTGTACTTGAATGTACACACGAATAGCCAAAAACAATACCGTGTAAGTTTAATAAAAAGTACATTATATTTGACATTTAAAAGACTGGAATGGGATGGTTTGATCGTTTTTTCATGGATATTTGGGCTCTGGTGTAAGGGGGGGGGGGGGGGGGGGCAGCCACATTTCTAAAGGGAGAATCCAAAATCCAGGCCAATTAAGGGGCTGAAACTTCCCTATGCAGTGTATTTCTATTCTTCTGTCTTGAAGGGTGAGTAATGACTCATAGTCTGGTGCGCATCTTGGTAACTGAAAAGTAGATCATAGCAAAAATTGCTTTCCCTCTCTCTCCCCCATCTCTCTCTCTCTCTCTCTCTCTCTCTCTCTCGGCTGTACACTTCTGTAAAACTTTCTCATCTGCTTTGCCCCCCCCCCCCACAACCCCCAACCAAAGTGACACCACTAAAGATAGAGGAGACAAACACAGAGGATCACTTTCATGTACTGTATGGGGTTCATTGTTTCACCGCTAGTCATGCGCCGCTGCCTCCTCCTCCGCTGTCAAGAGCCTAGCTAGCTGCGGGCTACAGTACTCTTCTTCTCTCTCAGGTCTCATTCATACCATGTTCTCCAAAACAACAACATCATCTTAGACTTGGAGGGAAGGAGCTGCATTAGGCGAAAGCAATGTGCTGTTGAGGGAGCGAAGAGCATTATAAATGAACTTTCCTCTCACCCAGGTTGGGCCATGCGATGTGGGAATTTGAACCATGCAGTGACTGACCACGGCCACTTTCCTACCCTGATAATTGCCTTTATCCACTTGAAACTTAGCGTCCCTATTCTAGGCATGTCCTAATAGCTGTACATTCGGCCAAAATATCAGATACAACCTGAGGGCGTAGATCGGCTAAAATAAGGCGCCATGTCAATGCACCATTTCTGGACTCTCAGTGTTGCACTAAATCACACAAATACTCTCTGTACAGTCTCTGACAGTTAACCACTTAAGACCTATATACTTCTTCATACAACAAACAACGAAAATAGCATGTCGTAATGCTATTTCTACCTATAATGCTATTTTCACGTATGCCCAAAATAGAGATGCCATGTTGGAAAGTGGTTAACCTCTTCCTAGCTCCTCTGACCTGATAATTAGCGCTAAATGAACTGCGTGAGACTAGCACATGCAGTTGTAAATCACTTTACCGGCAACATTCCAAGGATTCAAACTATCAACCTTATAACCTTATGGCCACCTCTAATCAGATAACGGCTTCTTCAAGGAACTCGCTCAAATAATCTGTTCAAAACGTGTCTTCTTCAAACCTCTGTACCGATAGCCGTACATGGGGGGATTTGAACTCGCGACCACGGGGTCACATGCCTTCTAACCTAACTCTAGCTCTAAATGGATTTTTTTTTAAAGCCCCTCGGTGAACAAAAGAATCTCAGACCTCGGCACTCACAACACTATCTACAGCCACCTTATACCCCCGCTGACAGGTTTATCTGAGTGTACACAAGGCTATGATAGTCCTATCTACCACTGCACTAGCCCACAAGGCTGTTCACATAAACGTCAAATGGAAAGACGTGCAACATTTCACAGGCCTGCCCTGCGGCGTGCTATATGGTGCGCCGCCGCATGCTAGCAGACAATGCACAGCAAATGCTGAGCTATACTGTAGCTTGAGACATCCACTAGATCAGTGGTTCTCAAAGTGGGATCCCCAGCAAAATCGTTAATACATTTGAACCCCTTTATCCATATTTTATGCGTTGACTATTCAAAAATAGCAGATATACAATTGGTTCTCCAGGGGGTCCTTGAGGGGGTTTCCACTTTCCAGGGGGTCCCAAGCAAAATGAGGAACAGTTTAATTTCACTATAGGCTATGATTATTCTGTTCACAGGTTTCACTCTCTCCACTCCTCACCTGCATTATAGACCAGCATAGTGATGCACTGTGAGCTTGTAGATCGGCTATTCTCTGCGAATGTTCGCCGAATAGCGAACATTGTCTGTCTGTATGTCTGTGTCTCTCTCTGCCTGTCTGTCCTCTCTTGTCTGTTTGTCTGTATGTCTCTCTCTTTGCCTGTCTGTCCTCTCTTGTCTGTTTGTCTGTAATGTCTCTCTCTCTCTCTCTGCCTGCATTTACAACCTGGCTGTCTGCTTGCATTCCTGTCCGCTTCTATTCCTCCTGTCTGGTGGTTTTCATTTTCAGTTAACTCTGACTTGAGGGCAGGAGCTTTATTCATACTGAGTAGAGCTCGGTAAATCAATAAGCTGCTGGATATGAAATCCCGGCCTCTAGCCCTTCTATAAAGTCCCCCTCTGTTCCGACCTTGTCCCCTTTCATTTCTATTCATCATTCTAGTATCACAGTAGCATTATGATGAGAGGGCACTGTGTACTGCTGGTGGCTAGTACAGTAGTGAGGGTACCGTCCTGTTTTAAAGCATCAGCTTTAACCCATTGAGACCTGAAACCTATTCTACATGTCTCCTAAATCTCAACAGTATTCTGAAAAACGTATGTTTCTATATCAGTGGTGCTCAATCTTTTTCATGTCAAGGACCCCCAAAATGATGTGTATTTGGCCACAGACCCCCATCAAAATATGTTGTTCCAGAGACCCCCCAGAAGCAAAGATTTGAGTTAAAAATGTTATATATAAATATAAATATTCAAAAGATTTGCACACATTTTCACGATTTTTCAAAAATAGCATATCTACAAGCTTGTAGCGCGGCACTCGGTGCCGCGCTATGAGCTTGTATATCTGCTATTTTTGAATAGCCCAAAGTGTAAAATAATGCTTTTTTAGCTCAAATATAAAAATGACACAGTTCCAGGTCTTAATGGGTTAAAACGTAAGCATAAAAACAGATTTAACAACCTCTGTGATGAAAACATGAAGCCGTTTCACCCTCCAATAGTTTTATCGTTTTCTAGTGTTTGCTTTGTTGTAAGTTAATATGATTCACTATACTGTACATCTTTTTGGAATCAACACTTTTAACTCAAATCTTTGCTTCTGGGGGGTCCCTGGAACAAAATATTTTGATGGGGGTCGGCGGTCAAAACGTTTAATTTTGGGACCCCCAAAATGATATGCATTTGGCCGCAGACCCGCCCGACCCCATCGAAAAATATGTTGTTCCCCCAGAATATAACAACATTTTCACGATTTTTCAAAAACAGATTTCAAATCTACAAGCTTGTCTGTCTGTCTGTCTGTCTGTCTGTCTGTCAGCTAATCACACAAATTGCCAGACTGATCAACGCCAAGCGTTTTGTGCACAATGAATGCCAGTTCATTCATTTTAATGTTTTTATAATGTAAAGTCAAAGGGCTTGGTTCGGGATGTGAAGCCTGGCCCCAGATCTGAAGATGACCGACATCATCAGTATGACGTGGTGGATATGCCAGAGGAAATGAACAATAATAATAAATATAGCTGCAAGCAGCGATAATACGGGGCCAGCAGAGAGAAAGAGAAATGATAATTCCTTTAACAGGTCAGTTCATGAAAGTCCTTGTTTCCAATGAGGGCCTGTGAGCAATTAGGGGTTAAGAGTCTTGCTTAGGGACAAATTTCATTTCATCGACACATTTGCTGACCTGGCCTGGCATCGTACCTGGGTCAACCAGAGCCTCTGGCTCCCTAACCACTCAGCTATGGCCGACCTTCAGAGAGAGAGAGAGAGAGAGAGAGAGAGAGAGAGAGAGAGAGAGAGAGAGAGAGAGAGAGAGAGAGAGAGAGAGAGAGAGAGAGAGAGAGAGAGAGAGAGAGAGAGAGAGAGAGAGAGAGAGAGAGAGAGAGAGAGAGAGATAGATAGATAGATAGATAGATAGATAGAAACGGAATAGATTGAAGAGACAGAGAGAGAGACATGGAAACGGAATAGATTGAAGATAGAAGCGGAATAGATTGAAGAGACAGAGAGAGAGAGACATGGAAACGGAATAGATTGAAGATAGAAACGGAATAGATTGAAGAGAGAGAGAGAGAGCCATGGAAACGGAATAGATTGAGTCATGTTTTTTGCAATTCAACTTAAATGTAGAGCCATATGAAATCCGTGTTAACGGAATCGCGGACGGAATCGCGGAAATGACTAATAAAAATGGAATTGGAATAAAACACGGAATATTGCAGAATTTGAAAAAAAAAGAAAAAAATCGCGGTAAAATATTTTTTTTTACCGCGAATTTTTACAAATCCACGGGACACCACCATTTTGCATGGCCACATCCTACTTTATAAACAGTAAAATCCACGTAGAAATAGTCTTAGAAAGACGATAGAAACAATAATACATGCGCGACGCCATTTCGCGCATGCTCAGACCGAAGTCACCGAATTATTTTGGGAACATTTTTGCGTATAACACAACAAGGGCCATGTATGGACTGTTATATCTTGAACATTTATTCATTTCCACTTACCAGACACTTTTTTTTAATGGTAAAAATGAGCATAAAAAGCAAAATACAGAATTCAGAAATATTAAAATGGAAAAAACAGAATTTGGGAAAAAATAAAACGGAATTGGGAAAAAAATAAAACGGATTTCATATGGCTCTACTTAAATGAGTCTGCATCAAGTGAGGCTTGTACCGGCAACCTTGCGATCGTGAGGCACTCTTTGGTAGCTGCAACACTACCTTTAGTGCTATAGCTTTGTCCAGGCTGATATTGTCTGTTGAGGATCACAAACTCTTGCCTTCTGTCTTGACCCAAGCCCCTGTTTCATTAACACTAAGATCACTCGTTCACAAACCATTTACCAATGAAGAAATTGTACATCTCCTCAGAACCAAAACTAGTGAAAGTAGCCGATCTACAAGCTCACAAACCATTAAAAGTTGTCAGATTGTACATCGGCTATTTTCACAATGAAGTATGTTATACATTGAAAAAACATACTCTCATTGCTATCTGAAAAGTTGTGAGATTGTAGATCAGCTATTTTCACAATGAAGTATGTAAAAAACACTCAATTAAGTATTTCATGTTATCTTTAAGAATTGCAGATGTATTCATTGATAGTCATGTTGTGTGAAATGCAACTTAGATGAAGTCTGCTCCAAGTGAGGCATGAACCTGTGACCTTGAGGTTGTGAGACATACACTTAAGCGGGAAGCTATTAAACCAACAGACAAACCTCTGAAAAAAGAGATCACACTGATCATACAGTTTCACGCAAATAGCTGAAAAATCCTGGGTTTAAGTGTTTTTCAAACTGCTCAAGATTGCGGACAATCTAAGGGCGGTGCTTACTGGTCAACGTGATAGATGTGTTCCTCATTAGTCAAGGCACATGTGTAAGCAGGTCTAATGGCTGTCGGCCAAACGAGGCATGACTTTTGCCTGTTTAAAGTTTCAATTTAAAAAAAAATGCTATAGCGCCCCCGTTTGACCAATTGGAGTAAGATTGGTTTCAGTGATATTTGGAATGGCCCTTTACATTTCTGCAAAGTTTCAAAGAATGGTAAGTCTGCATGTATGTGTTAGGGGCAGATGAATAATTGTCATAAAACTGCAATATTCATTGGCTCATTAAAGCTTCATTTTTTCACTTATGGAAAATATTTTGCATACGTTTGTCGGCATAGGTCCAAAGTTCATGTGTAAAACGTTTCGTGCAGATTGCTCAAAAATCCCAGGAGGAGATAGGTTTTAAATGTTTTTCATATAATTCAAAATGGTGGGAGATCTAAAGGTCAGAGGTCAAAAGTCAGAGTGTGAAAGTTGTTCAGCATGAGGAGACGCATATGTGTATTGAAGTTTCATGGCTGTAGGTCAAATAGGGCATGAGTTGTACCTGTTCAAAGTTGCCATTTTTCAATTGAGTGCTATAGCGCCACCTTTTGACGAACGATTGTGAGGATTATTTCTTGATCGTTTTTCATGACCATCTATCATATGGCCGAGTTTCGTAAAAAGCGTATGCACGGTTCAGCCAGAACTGCCAAAAGTGGCAGAAGAAGAAGAAGAAGAAACGGAAATATAGCTGCAAGCAGCGATAATACAGGGCCAGAGAGAGAGAGAGAGAGAGAGAGAGAGAGAGAGATGGATACTGGAGAGAGAGAGAGAGAGAGAGAGACATGGAAACTGGAGAGAGAGAGAGAAACGGAATAGATTGGAGAGAAAGAGAGGGAGAGAGACAGACATGGAAACGGAATAGATTGGAGAGAGAGAGAGAGAGAGCCATGGAAACGGAATAGATTGAAGAGAGACATGGAAACGGAATAGATTGATGAGAGAGAGAGATGGAAACAGAATGGATTGATTGGACATCTCAACCTATTGCCATTAACGGGAATCAAACTCTCAACCCTTCGGACTAATAGGCTGCAACACTAGCTATAGTGCTATAGCTTTGTCCAGGCTGATGTTGTCTGTTGAAGATCATGAACTCTTGCATTCTGTCATGAACCAAGCCAACACTAAGACCACTCGTTCACAAACCATTTACCAATAGAGAAATTGTATGTCTCCTCGCAACCGAAAACAGTGAAAGCAGCCGATCTACAAGCTCAGAAACACGTTGCTATCTGAAAAGTTTTGAGATTGTAGATCGGCTATTTTCAGAATGAATATGTCATACATGGAAAAAACGTACTCTCAAATGAGCATTTCAGGTTATCTTTACCATTTGCACATGTATTCATTGATACAGTCATGTTGTTTGCAATTCAACTTAAATGAAGTCTGCATTAAGTGAGGCTTAAACTGGCGACCTTGAGATTGTGAGGCACTTATTTAAGGGAGACGCCATTGGACCAACAGACAGGGAACTGTGAAAAAGGAGATCACACAGATGATACAGTTTCACGCAAATAGCTGAAAAATTAAGTGTTTTTCAAACTGTTCAAAATTGCGGACAATCTAAGGGCGGAGCTTGCTGGTCAAAGCGATGGATGTGTTCCTCATGAGTTCAGCTATGGCCGCCCCTCAGAGGGAGAAAGAGAGAGAGAGAGAGAGAGAGAGAGAGAGAGAGAGAGAGAGAGAGAGAGAGAGAGAGAGAGAGAGAGAGAGAGAGAGAGAGAGAGAGAGAGAGAGAGAGAGAGAGAGAGAGAGAGAGAGAGAGAGAGAGAGATAGATAGATAGATAGATAGATAGAAGAGACAGAGAGAGAGAGATGGAAACTGAATAGATTGACAATAGAAACGGAATAGATTGAAGAGACAGATGGAAACTGAATAGATTGACGATAGAAACGGAATAGATTGAAGAGACAGAAAGAGAGACATGGAAACGGAATAGATTGAAGAGAAAGACATGGAAACGGAATAGATTGAAGAGACAGAAAGAGAGACATGGAAACGGAATAGATTGAAGAGAAAGACATGGAAACGGAATAGATTGAAGAGAGAGAGAGAGAGCCATGGAAACGGAATAGATTGAGTCATGTTTTTGCAATTCCACTTAAATGAGTCTGCATCAAGTGAGGCTTGAACCGGTATGAGGCACTCTTAGGTAGCTGCAACACTACCTATAGTGCTATAGCTTTGTCCAGGCTGATGTTGTCTGTTGAGGATCACAAACTCTTGCCTTCTGTCATGACCCAAGCTCCTGTTTCACTAACACTAAGATCACTCGTTCACAAACCATTTACCAATTAAGAAATTGTACATCTCCTCAGAACCAAAACTAGTGAAAGTAGCCGATCTACAAGCTCACAAACCATTAAAAGTTGTCAGATTGTACATCGGCTATTTTCACAATGAATTATGTTATACATTGAAAAAACATACTTTCATTGCTATCTGAAAAGTTGTGAGATTGTAGATCAGCTATTTTCACGATGAAGTATGTAAAAAACTGTCAATTAAGTATTTCATGTTATCTTTAACAATTGCAGATGTATTCATTGATAGTCATGTTGTGTGAAATGCAACTTAGATGAAGTCTGCACCAAGTGAGGCTTGAACCTGTGACCTTAAGGTTGTGAGACATACACTTAAGCGGGAAGCTATTGGAGCAACAGACAACCCTCTGAAAAAAGAGATCACACCGATGATACAGTTTCACGCAAATAGCTGAAAAATCCTGGGTTTATGTGTTTTTCAAACTGCTCAAGATTGCGGACAATCTAAGGGCGGTGCTTACTGGTCAACGTGATAGATGTGTTCCTCATTAGTCAAGGCACATGTGTAAGCAGGTCTAATGGCTGTCGGCCAAACGAGGCATGACTTTTGCCTGTTTAAAGTTTGCATTTTCAAAAAATTGCTATAGCGCCCCCGTTTGACCAATTGGAGTAAGATTGGTTTCAGTGATATTTGGAATGGCCCTTTACATTTCTGCAAAGTTTCAAAGAATGGTAAGTCTGCATGTATGTGTTAGGGGCAGATGAATAATTGTCATAAAACTGCAATATTCATTGGCTCATTAAAGCTTCATTTTTTCACTTATGGAAAATCTTTTGCAAACGTTTGTCGGCATAGGTCCAAAGTTCATGTGTAAAACGTTTCGTGCAGATTGCTCAAAAATCCCAGGAGGAGATAGGTTTTAACTGTTTTTCATATAATTCAAAATGGTGGGAGATCTAAAGGTCAGAGGTCAAAAGTCAGAGGGTGAAAGTTGTTCATCATGAGTAGACGCATGTGTGTATCAAAGTTGTATGGCTGTAGGTCAAACCGGGCATGAGTTGTACCTGTTCAAAGTTGGCATTTTCAATTGAGTGCTATAGCGCCACCTTTTGACGAAAGATTGTGAGAATTATTTTTTGATAGTTTTTCATGACCATCTACCATATGGCTGAGTTTCGTAAAAAGCGTATGCACGGTTCAGCCAGAACTGCCAAAAGTGGCAGAAGAAACGGAATAATCTGAATAACAAAACGGGTCCATGCTGGAAGCCTGGCCCCGTAATAAAAGCCTAAGTGCTTGCGACTTTATTGCCATTTTTGCCTGCAACGCAACAACAGCTCGCTACAAATCCAAACCGTTCACATAAAAATGCAGTGAGAAAACAAAAGGCTTGCATAACTGACTAACTCACGTCAGACAATAAAATGTCATGACTTAACCCATTCAACCCAGGAACGCATCTACAAATGTAAATGGTGCATTTATATAGCGCTTTTATCTAAAGCACTTTACATAGATTGTGCACTACATTCACACACAGATGGCGGAGGAAACCATGCAAAGCACCAACCTGCTCATCAGGAGCAATTAGTGTGGTTCAGCGTCTTGCTCAAGGACACTTCGACACTAACTCTGGTTCTGAACATATTGCTAGTTTAACCACTTCAAATGCTCTAATCTTAAAATAATAACAGAACAATTGCTAGCATGTTGCGCAGGGAAAATAGCCTATATCCATGATGACATCAGTAGATCGGCTATTTTAGTTGCGCAACATTCTTCCATAGAAGACATGCTGGCTTCTATGGAATCCAAATGACTGAAACCAGTCGTGGCGACTGAGAACTGTAACTCTTTGACTGCCAATGACGAGATTTCTCATCATATTTTGCTACGGCTCAGACTGCCAATGACGTTTTCAGTGGTTTTACGATAGATGGCGCTGTTCGCTAACCTATGAGTCACCATTTGACTCCCAGTGAAGCAAAGAAGCAGCAAAAAAAAAAGCCACATTCACTTCCATGTTAACTCATTCAGTGCCAAACTTATTTATTCATGTTAATGGAATTTTGGTTCTGAGTGCCACAGCCAAAATTCATTGTAAAAAAAAAGTGCTTAGGAAGCGAGATACAGCCTTTTTAAGTTATAGGTTAAACAAGGAGTGGATGGAGCAGCAAATCTTCAAATCATCATATCTTGGGTTCTGAACATGTTTTCCCCCCAAAAAAAAAAAAAAAAAAAAAACTTATTTTGAATTTTTTTTTTTTTTTGAAAAAAAATTTATGACGGATTTGACGGATCGTGGCGCTCTGGGCGTCAGGCCACGTGACGGATTTTACGGATTGTGGCACTCAATGAGTTAATGGATTTGAAAATATCCTGCCTTTTCTCTGCTTTCTGTTGCTTTTTGGCGAAAACAACCTACATTCAACTGCCAATAATTAATTATGGAACGGATGATCGTGACGGCACGCTTTTTCCCCCCTGATTCTATGAGACTCGGATATGTCTTTTAAAGGGGGATCGATCATACTGGAGATAAATATTCTATGAATTTTCAAAGGTTAGTGAAAACACGAAAATCGTTGAAAATGGCAATGGCTTATCAAACAAATGTTTTATTTCTGGCAGTCAAAGAGTTAAATCCACAACTTCATTATCAATACAAAGTCAGAGATCCACTCCGTTATTACAGCCTTGTGTCTTGTGTTATTTATTTATTTACTTTAGGGGGGAAGGCAGGTTTGGTCGTTTGGAGCGTGCGACCTTTGTTGAATGGCACGCCAATCAAACCCACCCCCCCTCTCCCCCTCCCCTCTCTAAACTGTCGCTATCCATTAGCGCACCATGGTGTCACCTTATACCACTTCAAACAGAGAAGGAAAATGAATGAATCATCTCCTGGGTAAACCGGGTGACACAGTGACAGTAGTGGAACAATGGTTCACTGGTATGTGACTTTAGGGCGTGGTCCCTCCCTCCTATTTGCTGACACCGGCTACAGTGTACTGTAAGCATTGATGACGGTAGATACACACCTGATATGCCACGCAGGGCCCCATAGCTCAGTGGTTAGAGCACTGGTCTTGTAAACCAGGGGTCGCGAGTTCAATTCTCGCTGGGGCCTATCGGTTTTTTAACCACAGAGTGGATGCAAGCTGACACCATACGGAGACAGACACACACACACACACACACACACACACACCTGCTTAGCCTTTATCTGTCTTATACTGTATCTCTTTCTCTCATCTCCAAATACCGGAGGCAGGCGTTTTTAACAGAGAAACACCGGCAGTATTGAGGCTAAGTAACAAGACTTTACATCAGGGGTCTTCAACGTTTTCGGGCCAAGGACCCCCTAGCTGAGAGAGAGATGAAGCAGGGACCCCATACTCTATATTGTATAAAATTGTGTTTCAGATTCAAGTTTTTGTTTTACTTAGTCTGCTCATTTTTCCCTCTATACCTATAGCCTCTTTGCCAAAAATAGCCGATCTACAAGCTCTCAACGCCTCGCAGCGCGAGGCGTTGAGAGCTTGTAGATCTGCTATTTTCGGCTAATGTTCTCCTCAGAAAAGGAATTCTAGGGTTCAAGTGGTTAATGTAAAAAAAACTAAATCCTATCACACAAAGATTTGGCGGACCCCCTATAGTAGCTCTGAGGACCCCCTAGGGGTCCCGGACCCCCTGTTGAAGACCCCTGCTTTACATTATATAATTCTATCCTTTTAGCTACTGTCTTTCTATCTGTCACTGTGTAGAGAACTGGGCTGACATGTAATATGGCGTTACCATATTAGGTTCAGAGCGGCAGAAAACGCCCTTTGACCTTTGGCCAGAAATGTTGGGCCGCTGATACATTGCTGTGGCTTTAGAAGTTAGGCTGACATGGGGGGAGGGGTGGGGGAGGGGGAGGGGGGGGGGGTATGTTTTGAACTGGCCTTGACTGCCAAGCAACAAGGGTCTTTGGGTTCCCCTGGGGAAGGGGGGGGGGGGGATTACAGCAACATGTCTCAACTGATTCCACTCTCAGATAAAGCAGGGTGCCTTCCAGCCCGGCTATGTGCGTGTGTGTGCGTGTGTGCGTGTGTGCGTGTGTGTGTGTGTGTGCGTGTGTGTGCGTGTGTGTGTGTGCGTGTGTGTGAAGGATACATTCCCAGGATGACGGCTTCGAGGCATTTGATTGGCAGAGACTCCCTGATCATCTCTCTTGCTGTCTCCATCAACCTTCAGGAGGACAGGAGTGAAGAAGACGAAGAGGAAGAAGAAGAAGAGGAAGGAGAAGAAGAGGGAGGAGAAGGGATACATCTTGTGATTAATTCAGAGCTGTTAACCCATTAACTCTCTCAGTGCCACACAACGAGATATCCCGAGTTTTTTCTGAATGCCCTCAGTGCCAAGAACGAAAAATCCAGAGTTTAAAACTTCTTTTTTTCTTCTTTTTTTTGGGGGGAAAAAATATGTTTAGAACCCAAGATATCATCCCCATGATTTAGTCTTGAGAACGCACTCTGCTCGCCTGTCAGACCTATCGATTGTCTTTCAACCAAATTAGACCCAATTAGCAGATCACATCCAATTGTGTCTCATATTCACTGGGTCTGGAAGACAATAGCCCGCATGTTTAAATTCGATCCGTTTCTCCACTCGGCGGCTGGAATATGGCACAATCCTAAACTCTGTATAGGAAAAGACCCTTTTCATTGGGAAGCATGGTCTCAACGGGGAATTACAATATTAGGAGACTTATACCAGGAAAACACTCTAAAATCCTTTGAAGTCCTTAAGACAGAGTTTGGCAATATCTGCAACTACGGCATCTACTGGTTAAGACCTTTGGATCCCTCACTGTAGGACCCCCCAAAATTGAACAGGTGGAGATGATCCTTAAAATCTTCGGACAGGGACATGAGGCTTCCATATACTATGCCATGCTCCTGGAGGCCTCCGATTCTAACGCGATGGTGTCTAAGACGCCTTGGGAAAGGGACCTTGGAGTTTTAATTTCGGACGAGGAATGGGCTAAAATTCTCAGGAATGGCAAAAAAATGTCTAGAGAACTGCGTACGAGACTGATTCAATTTAAAATTATAAATAGGATATATTGGACCCCGTCAAGACTATTTAGGGTGGGCCTGACCGAGAGCCCAGAATGTTGGAGATGTCAGGATAGAGATGGAACCTTAATGCATATACTATGGAGCTGTCCAAAAATACAAGACTATTGGGCTGCTATACATGTGAAGCTAGAGAGGATGACAGGGCTGATTATCCCCTTCTCTCCCAGGCTTTTTGTTCTGGGTGACCCCTCTATTTTACGAACTGTATCTCCCCCCTTAGCTGAGTGGGTTCAAACTGCCCTTATGTTAGGCAGGAGATTGGTAGTCAGGGCATGGAAGGACCCATCTGCACCGGCTCCTTCTCTGTGGTCTACTTCCTTGGGTCAACTGGCCGCATATGAAAGATTGTCTTATAGACTGCTCAACAGGATGGATAAATATGATTTAAAATGGGGATATTATCATTTACACGCTTCAGGTCTTGGGTGACGTTTCCGGCTCGCTATGTGAGCTTCAACAACTTTTTAGGGACTTGGGTTAGTTTTGTCTGGGGTAGGACTGGGGTTGACTGTTGGCAGTAGGCCTCTGTGCACTGTATTTTTATTTTTATTGTTGTTGTTCCCTTTGTTGTTGTCTTTGTATTTTCTTTTTTCTTTTTTGTCTTGTATTTTGTCTGTTTTGTCCATTCATATGTTGTGTATGGTATGTCTTGTCTTGTCATAATCGTCAGTAATGTAGTTATTGGTTTAAGAATGTCTTTGTAATGTCTATTGTATGTCTTGTCAAAAAAATGTTTGCATCACATGTTGAAAGAATTGTATCTGTTTGTTTGTCCATAAAAGAAAATAAAGTACAAATCATAAAAAAAAAGAACCCAAGATATCATTATCTGAAGATTTGCAGCTCCATCCACTCCTTGTTTAACTTAAAACTGGAAAAAGGCTGTATCTCGCTTCCTAAGCACTT
This sequence comes from Gymnoscopelus microlampas, assembly GCF_963454915.1. Lineage (NCBI taxonomy): Eukaryota > Metazoa > Chordata > Actinopteri > Myctophiformes > Myctophidae > Gymnoscopelus > Gymnoscopelus microlampas. Next base: position 43,513,775 of record NC_139953.1, read on the forward strand.
TTTTTTTACTTTGAAAAAAAAATTGCTGGCACAGTATGAACATATTTTTTCATTTCATTGGCACTGAGAGAGTTACGATTCTACAAAATGTTTTCTAAATCAGTTTTCCTATGTTGCTATAATATCACTGGTTTTTCATGTTCATGTTTTCCAGACCCCCATCTCAAAATATTTAGTTCCAGGGACCCCCAGAAGCAAAAATGTTCCATTTAAAAATATATATGTATATTCAAAGATTTGCACAAATTTTCAAGATTTTTCAAAAATAGCAGATCTACTAGCTCATAGCGCGGCACTCGGTGCCGCACTATGAGCTAGTAGATCTGCTATTTTTGAATAGCACAAAGAAATCTTAAAATGACACAGATACGTTCCTGGTCTTAAAAGGTTAATTGAGCTTTAATGTGATCAAACACAGATCAGCTCAGGTGCGTCTAATTAGGTTTAACTTACAAATTGTTTGCACTGAGCTCTGGTCTGTACTGTACTCACCCACACAGAGGACGACTCTTCTTGATCTCGAAGAACTGCGTTCCTGTGTGGTTGTATCTGTGACAGAATGTTAGGGACAATACCACGTTCTTCTTCTGTTGAATAAAGTCTTCCGTTTTTTGTTGCTATAATTGTTGTCTATTGTAACTAGACACCACAATTTGTCCATCAATCTATCGACGGTGTATCCATCGATCCATCATCTAGTCCCAACTGCATATTTATATATCATACTGTATCTATCTGATCAGTGTTTCCCCTATATGCATTAAGCAGTGGCGGGCCACCACCCCTTAAATCTGACCGCCACAGTATGATTACATTTTTTTTTACAGAAAAAATGATATCAATGCTCAAATGCATTGATATAATGCTCAAATGCATTGATATAATGCTCAAATGCTCTCAGGCAGGATGCCATCTGTGCCATCATTAGTTGTTGATGTGTGACTGACTGATTTGTATACTTTTGTCAAAAAAAAGTATATTTTCCAAATCTGGAGACAATTCATCTGTAAACTATACAGATTATTACCGTGCACATGTACTATATAAGATATAAGACTTTGTGTTTGAGCATAAATATGCATTTTGATAACCCCCCAAAAAAATCGGCGCTGCATTCCTCCCCCACACCTTCAGCTTCTGGCTAGGGGAAACACCATCTATGTGTATGTACAGTATGTATGTGTATGTATCTATCTATCTATCTATTTCTATATCCTTGGCATGTTTTATTTGGCACAAGTTTTACACCGGATGCCTTTCCTGAAGCAATCCTCCCCAATGTGTCTGGGTGAGCATTTGGTACCGTACCTCCACTAAGCACACACTGACTTGTGCATTCCCAGTGGCAGGGTAATCAGGGATCTGGTATCAACCAGGTCATCATATTATCTACCTACAGGATCTAATGTAGTATGTTAGGTTAGGTTACTTTATTTTGGTCCTTTTTAGACATTCAAGTATAGTACAGTACATATCAGTAATGCACATTAAAATGGTTCAAAAAGGTGTAGGCTGAAGCTAAAGCTTATTTTGCCTACCCCATTTAAATATAAAATCAAAACATCAAAACAGATCAATGAACATAGTTTCGTAATTTGATTTAACAAAACTGAAAAACAATTGATAAATACGTTTACTAATCCAAGTAACAAAAGAACAAACAAAAAACTAAAACAAAAAAAGACAAACAAAAGAAAACATCAAAAAGGAAAGTATGTATGTATATATGTATGTATGTAGCTAATTATATATCTGTCTATGCATCTATTATCTGTGATGTATCTGTGATGCAGTGTCTGTCTGTCTGTCTGTCTGTCTGTAGGTACAGACAACAGTGAACAGACGTGCGGCCTGGCCACAGATACAGACAGTGAGTGTGAGCAGCAGAGACTATGACGCACAGTGTTGTTTCTACGTTCTAAATGTTGACACTCGTCACACAGCGCTGTCTGGAGAACTGTCGACTGTGGCCAGGGAAAAAAAAACTCAATTGAATTCACCTGACAGGTGTCATCTCGGCTTAGCACATCTGTTGCCATGGTGCCCATGTGTGCGCGTGTGCGAGAGAGAGAGAGAGAGAGCAAAGGATACTGTAAAGTCTTCATGTAGTTCTGGATGGCCAGCAGCCAATCTGGTACAGACATGGATGGCTTGAAATTGGGCACAGACGGCACAGGATGCTGCAGGTGGAGAGAGAGAGAGAGAGAGAGAGAGAGACATAGACAGACAGACAGACAGAGAGAGAGAGAGTTAGTATTTCCTTCCCATCATCATGACACCATTATAAGTCTACAACATGTGGTAACATTCAGCATTGTGTGAGTCGGTTGGAACATTTCTTTTGAGTTTCTAACTTTTTTCCCACGTGACTCTCTCTCTCTCTCTCTCTCTCTTTCTCTCTCTCTCTCCACTTCAGCACAATAATGTTTTCCAGGTCATTTATTTGTGCTACAACTGAATAGACTGGACTAGGTCATCCTGCCCCTCTCTCTCTCTCTTAAAAATGAAGGCACAGACAGTGCTTTTAGGACGTCTTCTTTATTAAGACAGACAGTGGGGAAAGCTGAGAAGCCGTCAATGTAGGGGGCGAGCCGGGGCAATCCACGGTGGATTCGAACCGGGCAGGTACTTTACCACTGCGCCACCCGAGTTTTTCTTCCCTTTCCCTGGTGGCCACATTAGCTCAGCTTCAGCTCTGACTGGGTGAACCGTTGGCCTGGAGGAACTTCTGCCACCCTTTCATTTGTCATGTACTTCTACTTTATTAGCCCATTGAGACCTGAAGCCGATTCTACATGTCTCCTAAATCTCAACAGTTTTCTGAAAAACGTATGTTTCTATATCAGTGGTGCTCAATCTTTTTCATGTCAAGGACCCCCAAAATGATATGTATTTGGCCACGGACCCCATCAAAATATCTTGTTCCAGGGACCCCCCAGAAGCAAAGATTTGAGTTTAAAATGTTCGCCTTAAAAATATATATATTCAGACGATTTGCACATATTTTCACGATTTTTCAAAAATAGCAGATCTACAAGCTCGTAGCGCGGCACTCGGTGCCGCGCTATGAGCTTGTATATCTGCTATTTTTGAATAGCCCAAAGTGTAAAATAATGCTTTTTAGCTCAAATCTAAAAATGACACAGTTCCAGGTCTTAATGGGTTAGACAGGACAGTAGAACAGGAAAGCTACGAGCAAAGCAAGATGATGTGATGTGACGTAACAGCTGATGAGCCCGTTTACCACCACGAGCTGGTTGAGCTCTCGTACAAATCTGCAGTGATTGCAAGAATGTTGTTTTACTTAAGTAAAAGCATCAATACTGCAATGTAGAGAAATACTCTGTTACAAGTAGAAGTCCCGTATTCAAAATGTACTTCAGTAAAAGTACAAACGTTTCTGCATCAAAATATACGTAAAAGTACCAAAAGCAAAAGTACTCATTGTGCAGAATGTCCCATTTCACAAGTTCAAAATGTATAAAAGAATCTTTGGAAAATACGGTTGTAGATCGGCTATTTCTGGTGAGCAACACCATCATACGACGAAGTATAAGTCAGGCATCACTGTCCTATAGCATCCAGGCCGAGACACATCTTTAGGAATGTGATTCAAATTGTATCTTAAAGTTAAACCACCTACTGTAGGAATGTGATTCAAATGTGTGTGTTTTTGTGTTTTTGCTGTTCAGCCTTGAACAAACCTTTGGAGGACCAGTGAGTCAGAGTGAGACACAGACCAACACTTCCTCTGACACACACACAGGCTATGTGCAGCTGTGTGTGTATTTATAAAAGGCATATATTTATGTGTGTTAGACAGAAAGGCTGAAAGAGAGAGAGATGTGTGCGTACACAGTATATGTGTATGTGTGTTATTAACACAGTGTGGGTGGATGTCATGTCCGTGTTTGTGTGTGTGAGGAGCAGAATGTGTGTACAGTGTACACAGGAAGGGAAGTGCACCACAATAACAGCCCTCCCTGTCATTTCCTGAGGTCTTGTGTGCTGGTCTGCGTGTACATGTACACTAGCCCGGAGAGTGTAGAAAAGCAGGACAACATTTCTGTGTGGAGTTTGCATGTTCTCCCCGTGTCCCCTAGGGCAGTGGTTCTCAAACTTTTTCATGTCAAGGACCCCCAAATTGACACTTAGTAGCCCGCGGACCCCCATTTGAAAAGATATGCCAGGGACCCCCATAAGAGAAGACATTTACGGCTCTAGCAGTGATTCTCAACCATTTTAATTTCAAGGACCCCCAGTTTGACATGCATTAGGGCTACGGACCCCCATTTAATGGCATTTCTATCTCTGGGGCCCCAATTCATATTGTAAAATCAATGTTAATTTAACTCTGAGAGTGTACAAATGGATCAAAATGGACCCGTTAGGGTCCATTTGGTTCCATTTGTACTCTCTCAGAGGTACAGACCTGTAAGGGTCCATTTGGTTCCTATCCATCATTTAGCTGGGGACCCCCTGGAACCCCCTCAACCCTGGTGGTCCCCGGACCCCACTTTGAGAACCAATGCCCTAGGGTAGGTAATGGGTACCCTAACTACCCTCACAAAAAACATGCAGTAATCCTGGTCTCTATACTGCCTCCCCCCGGAGAGCCGGGGCGCCTGATGGAGGGGAAAGGAACTGGTTGGAATAACGTGTTCCTTCCACTCGCTACGTCCTACCGGGGAAACTCCCCCCTGTCAGGTGATAAGAAGCGGCTTGCGCGCCCCTCATGCATTGAAGGAGGCATGAGCTCAGTTCTGGGCTCTCCCTAGGCTGGCAGAGGGAGAGTAGTGCCCATTATTACATAGGCAATTAACACTGGGTGAAAAAAGGGGTTACAAAATCGTGGGATAAAAAATATTTTAGAAAAAGAAAGAAAAGCAGGACAAGATAGGAGATTGAGCTATGGAGTCTTAACTGTAACATCGCTACAGTTTACCAAACTAGACAAAATCAATTCTATGTTTTGTAGCTCTAAGCGTAAGTAAAAGTTCAATAAGGAAGGTCTCTCTCTCACACTTTCATCTTCATTGCTGAGGACGCTTCACAAACATCCTGTCCTTTAGGTCATTTCAGGGCAACAGCATTTCCAACATTTTCGTTCCGGATTGTAACTGCTTTGTTTGATCATTTTGGTTTATCTGTTTTAGTTCTTTGAGTATTTTAGTTTTTTTAGTGTTTTCTGTCTTCAGATACATGTATTTTGATGTTGCTTTATGTGAATGTCTATTCCTGTTAATTACTGTGTTCTGCTTCTGTATGTCGGCTACATTGAAAATGAACTGTACTCCGAGCTGAAATAAAGGTTATGATGATGATGATGTCATTCACAGCTTGAAGTGTTCTCCCTATTAAAAGCTAATCTTAAAAATGTTTTATCTTTTATTCAATAAAAAAATCGTTTGCAACAACTTGATCCTTCCTTTTATTGAAATACTAAGTGTGTACGCTTACAAAGCGCTGGAAGCCAAAATGTCACATCGGATATTTTAAAATCTAACAGGCACATTGCCATGAAACTCTCTGAGTACATACAGCACACGCTCCCCGGAGGATTGCTCCCTCCCTCCCGAACGATTTTGGGTGACCCAAAATATAAAAATATGTTCGCGCAAGATATATTATAAACTATGAGTTGCTGGCAGGTCTTAGTCATGTCTTCTCACAAAAGTGAGATATGCAAAAACAAACTAAACTGAGATATAAGTCCCAATTGCAAGAAAAAAAACAACAACCTGCTATTCTGAAATATAAAGTCAGAACTGCGAGACAAAAACACAATTTCGGTTTAATTGTATTCAGCGGTAGAAATCTGCCTCCATACACAATCCTGCACACACTTATAAACACGTTAATACTTAAGTCATTAATAATTCACATTATGAACATTCACTATAGGCCTACTAGGCAGAATAAGCTATTATGCCAACACACAACACTTATGCCAGCACTTAGCCCATAAAGACCTGGAACGCATCTGTGTCACTTTAGATTTATTTGGCTATTCAAAAATAGCAGATATACAAGCTCATAGCGCGGCACCGAGTGCCGCGCTATGAGCTTGTAGATCTGCCAGTTTTAAAAAATCTTGATTTTTGATTTTTTTTTCTCCAAAAAACTGTTAGGATTTAGAAAACATTTTCAAGAATCACCTCAGGTCCTAATGGGTTCAGGCAACACTTGTGCAATCACTCACACACACAGCATATTAAAATGTATATCCACACATGTCCATGTGTAAGTATAAGCTTCATATAAGCTTCAGAGTCACGTCGCGTTGCATTTTAATTCCCTGCGAGAGCCGAGAGAATCAAAACTGTCATGTCTCAACATGAAAAAAAAAATGGGGAAGTAAAAGCCTTTTCACCAGTCAGTCAAACAGGCAGTGAGCGGTAGGTCTTAGTTATTCGAAAATAATCCAGCCTGTAGTCAAATCCTGACACGGCATAATACACACACACACACACACACACACACAAGCAAAACACATGCGCTTATGTAACCACACACACACACACACACACACACACACACACACACCTTCTAAAGCTGATTTCTGCTGGGTCAGCCAAAGAGATGAGAGGTGATCCCTCGCTTTCATCATCATCATCATCATCATCATCATCCTCTCTCTCTCTGCTGACTCGCCCATGCTGCTGCATGACAAGAATTATTCCCAAAGGAGCTTTTATTTCGTCGCTGTCGGGCAGAAACCTGTCATCTCCATAATTTAACCTTTTGTGTGTTTTTTTCCATACATTATCGCCCTACTTGATCATACTACAGCGTCACACAAAAACATCAAAAGTAGCAGATCTGCAAACGCTTGAAACGCGGCGCGAAACAATGCGTTTTGAACTGCTACTCTTTGAATTTGAATCCTGAAAGGTTTTGGAGGTTTCCACCCAACAGAGACCCAGTTTGAGTGATTATGGACAGGTTGGAAAACATGTCTTTCAACCAATCAGCTGATATCACTCTCTCAACTTGTACAACAGCAAAACATCGATGCAAAAAAAACAGCAGGTTGTTTGCAAATGTACAACAAAAGCAAACGGTTCTACAAGGCAATGAGGCAGCCACAGTGGCAGTGTGCTGATGGCTTTTCTCAGCTATAAGAACTATGCAAAACAAACACACACACACACACACACACACATGCTAGTGTACATGCACATTAAAAGTATAACACTATACTTCTTTCACCCTGTGCATGTACTCATACACACGCAAGCATGCCAAACGTGCACACACACACACACACACACACACACACACACACACACACTCCTATCAGGATAATGAGAGAGCTGTGACTGTGTGAGCCCTCCTCCTCCTCCATTAGAGGAGCTGAACACAGTATCACTTCTTCACCCTGGCTACAGACTGATGATTAAACTGTCTCACTGTTTCCTCCCTGGACTCCCACACATCCACTTCTCTTCACTCCTGACCCGTCTCAGGGTCAGGAGTGAGACGGGAGTAACAGGCAAACGTTGATCAAAATAACAATTCTTCTACTTTTTCTAATTGTGTAGACTTCTTGTAAATTAAGTAATGCAGATGTTTAACAATAATTTCATTCTTGAGAGCGTAAAATGAAACCAAATGGATCCGTAAGGGTCCCTTTGGTTTCCAACTCTCCATCATTACCAACTCTCCATCATTTTGCTGGGGACCACCTGGAACCCCCTGAAGGACCACCGGTGGTCCCCGGACCACTGATTGAGAACCACTGGTGAATGGCATCATGTCACGGGCACACATGGGCATGCTCATTAGTTAGTTTGCATCTCTTACTTTATGTAAAGGACATTTGCAAAAAAATCCGCTAAACGTGACAATCTTTCTTTGGCCCGGGTCCTGTGATTATGCGGAACTTATATCCGTGACCTTAATGTGGTGATCAATAATATCCAGTGAGAGTGGTTTTCTCTGTATAATGAGGAGTATGAGTGTCCACTCTGCTGTCTGGAAGCGCTCCACAAATCATCTTTATCAAGACAATATGGAGTGTTAGAAATGCTCATAGAACCTTCTGCTTCTATTGCAGTGTTTGGAGTTGTTCCACAAGAAAGAGATGATGTACAACTTAGTCGCCAAGAAAGGAATATGATAGCCTTTGCATCCCTTTTGGCTAGGCGTCTGATAAAGCTTAAATGGAAAGAAAAACTCCCACCAACTTTCAAATCATGGGTTAATGATATTATGCATCACTTGACTTTGGAGAAAATTCGCTACTCCACAAGGGGGTGTGCTCTAAAAATTTACACCATCTGGCAACCTTTTTTAACATATATAGAGAGAATGAATGCTGCTGACATTAATGACCCATAAATTGACCCCACTGTTTTTGTTTTTGTATTATATATATTTTCTAATTCATTTTAAATATTTCTTTAATAATATATATATTCTACTGTGTATACTTGATTTATTTATTTTTGACTTGTTTTCATTTTTCATTGCAATTGTGTCTTATTTGTTTGTATCGTCCTTTGTGTTAATGGTACAATAACATACCAGGGTTGTGGCTCTTTCGGAGGGGTAACATACACTGTTTTTGTGTGCCTTTTGTTATTGAACTGTATGTGAACATATAAAATAAAGAAACCTTGAACAAAAAAAAAACCCAAAACAAGACAATATGGCTGCCACTTGATAAAGATTTCGCTGTATTCCGCTTGGTCTCCGGTCAGCGTCCAGGCCAACACTGAGATGTGATAACAGTAGTTGTAGGAGCGCTTGTGTGGCGCAGTGGTAAAGTCCCTGCCCACCACCACAGAGGTCGTTGGGTTCGAATCCACCGTGGTGCATCCGGCTTTGCCGGGCGTCTATACGAACATAATGGGCCCGTATTCGGGGGACGGAAGCCGGCTAAATTGGGGAGAAAAAGGGGGTAAAAAATAAGTGGCTGCTCTAAATTCGAAGAAAAACAAAACATCAGTAGTTGGTATTCTAACTGTATACACACCAAACTACACTTCATTCCTCATTTCTGTTATCTATTACACACAGCTGGAGGGTTGAAGGGAATGCTTAACAATAGATGTTTCTCTCCATTCCTACAGTATGCCTTGCTCTCCTAGCACGTTCTCTCTCTCTCTTCCTCTTCTATGTCCTCTGCCGTCTGTTGTTCCCATCCGTCCGTCTCTCTCTCTGTCTCTTCCTCTCTTCGTACTTGTCTATCTGTAGTGTATACGCCTCCTTGCCTCAATGTCACTGTCACTGCTTCTGTCCTCTACCGTTGTTCTTTCCTCTATTTCTCCCCTCTCTCTCTCTCTCTCTCTCTTTCTCGCTTGCCAAGAATGCCTACCTCTCTATACCTGCCTACGTACCGCTGACAAAAATGTCTTTCTCTCAGCCAACAACCCTCATGCCCCCCCGCCCCTCTCTCTCTCTCTCTCTCTCAGGTCACCAGCATCTACAGTATGAAAGTCATACAACTAAAAGGCTTGACACTGAAAGATGAAAGTGAGGCTCTTTAGATGCAAAACATAGTCCTTTCCTTTTACTTACAAGCAGTGGTGGAAAAAGTACTACATTTCTTTTTATAAAAGTATCAATACTGTAATGTAGAAATACTCTGTTACAAGCAAAAGTCCGGAATTCAAAATGTACTTGAGTAAAAGTACAAAGGTATTGGTATCAAAATATAATTAAAGTACCAAAAGCAGAAAGTACTCATTATGCAGAATGTCCCATTTCACTAGTTTTCAAATGTATAAAAAATCTTTAGAAAATAGCTGATCTACAAGCTCACAGTGCACATTGTGAGCTTGTAGATCGGCTATTTTCAAATGGCCGAAATGTATATAGGGCTGAAGTCGTTAATGTAGGCTATGTTCAGTAATAATAATCAAAATCTACAAAGTAACTAGTAACTAAGGTTTTCTAATAATTGTTGTGGAGTGAAAGCACAATATTTGCCTCTGAGATGGGGTAGAAGTAAAAGTACTGAAAATTGGAAATACTCCAATAAATTAAAAAATCCTCCAAATTGTACTTAAGTAGAGTACTTGAGTACATGTACTTAGCTACTTTCCACGACTGCTTACAAGAGTTACAAAAGTGCAAACAAAGTGAAATGGTGACATGAAGTGACACAGAGAGCGTCTTCAGACCATCATCATCATCAACACTGAATGCATGTTGCCCGTGTTGGCTATAAGTAGACAGTCAGGCCTATTTGAGGTAACCAGTGGTAGAGGGAGGCTGATGGAAGGCACATATGTGTCAACAATCAGCCCATTAACCACTGTTGGGGCCCAAGGGGCCCTGCAGGAAATGAACACCATAATAACAAGACATATACACTACAGTAAGACCCTGCTTCAGTGGGGTCATCTGGGGGTAAAAAGGCCTGACGTGTGTGTGATCCCCTCCTCACTTTGCTCTGCTGGAGCTCTGGGTCCATTCTACTCCATTTAACAGTATAGACACTAGACAGACAGCAGCTCCCTGGGTACATTAACCAGAGACCTTATTAGACAGAGAGAGGTGGTGGGGGGGGGTTGAGGAAAGTAACTGCAATAGGACCACCAGTGGCCTTATTTTATGTATGTATTGTATGTCTCTTATTTTGGTTGTTTTTGACATATTTGAGTGACTGTATTGTCTGATTTAGTGTTCATATATCCTATATTGTCATTGTGTTTGTATAAGAAATTCAATAAATATATTGATACTTTAAAAAAGAAATAGGACCACCAAATTGCTACGTATTTGGCCGTGGACCCCCATCTGAAAATGTTTTGTGCCAGGGACCCCCCAGAAGAGAAGAAGAGACAAAAATTCTAAATCATTCAAAAATGTTCCAGGACTTTCAAGATTTTCCCCCCAAAAATCTAAAATAGCAGATGTACAAGCTCGCAGCGCGGCATGAAGTGCTTGTATATCTGCTATTGCAACGTTAACCTTTCCCGGTTTCAATGGGTTAATGCCTTTTGTCTGAAAGCAATCTTTTGCATCATTGTGAAAGGGTCAGCCTGTACTTAAAATGGAAAAAATATCAACAAGTAACTTCAACTTCAACATAAGAAAAGTCTTATAGTGGAATATATAATTGTCTGTACATGACAGGAGAAAGAAACAGATGAGAGAGAGGGAATGGGGGAGGGAAGGAGAGAGAGACCAACGGAAGGAGAGAGCTGGGTGTCATGTTTCCTGCTGATATCTTTAGAGCAGGATATCCCAGGGCTTGCCCGTCTCTTTCTCCCTCCCTCCCTCCCTCTCTCTCCCTCTCTCTCTTGTCAGCTGAAAAACAAATGATTCGGCCAAATTCTTCACAAGTGACGACATACACCTCGTCTTGTCAACGTCAACCCGGTGATTATGTGTAAAACATCCTCCAACTGTTACAGTTATCTCTGTCTGCATGAATTACTCATCTCTGTTGTCAGACAAAACAATTGTGTGCACTTCAATAAATATTCAGTGTGTGTGTGTGTGTGTGTGTGTGTGTGTGTGTGTGTGTGTGTGTGTGTGTGTGTGTGTGTGTGTGTGTGTGTGTGTGTGTGTGTTTTGTCTCCCCCAACCCATATAGACCTGAGGCCGATTCTACACATGTCTTCTAAAATCCTGTTGCTAATGTCAGTAGTGCTCAAACTTTTTCATACGTATGTATTTGGCCACAGACCCCCATCTAAAAGTTATTTTGTTCCAGGGACCCCCCAGAAGCAAAGATTTGAGTTACAAATATATATTCAAAGATTTGCACAAATGATCTACAACAGGGGTCTTCAATGTTTTCAGGCCAAGGACCCCCTAGCTGAGAGAGAGTTTCAGATAAACTTTTGCTGCTCTTTTTTCCCTCTACACACCTATATAACTCTTTGCCAAAAATAGCAGATATACAAGCTCACAACGCCTCGCGCTGCGAGGCGTTGTGAGCTTTTAGATCGGCTATTTTTGGCTCAAGTTCTCCTCAGAAAAGGGATACTAGGGTTCAAGTGGTTAATGTAAAAAAAAAATATATCACACAAAGATTTGGGGGACCCCCTGTAGTAACTCTGAGGACCCCCTAGGGGTCCCGGACCCCCTGTTGAAGACCCCTGATCTACAAGCTCATAGCCCGGCACTCGGCTCCTGCTGCTATGTGCATGACCTCACAAAACAGAAGCAAGCAACACCTACCTACAGCCATAAAAAGCCTGAAGTGCCGACTGGTCAAGTAAAAGTGGAAGTGAAACTTTAGAAGAGATGATGTCTCTTATTACAGTATGTTATTGGTCAAGCTAGGTATTTATAAAGATTGCTATTTTAATTTAGCCAAATGGAGGCATAGACCATCACCACACATCAGAAACTGCACACATAGTGACTTAACATTAAAGGAGCTACACCATGAATTTAAAAAATAATAATAATATTTGATATCATATTGTTTATGTCCCTCAAACGTTTTTCAAAAGGTTTGAGCCTAAATCAAGCCTCAGATATACTCATTCCAACTAACTTCTCTCTGGCTTATAAAGCACTTTCACCTGCAATACCACATTGTCCTGTTTGGCACGGGGCGCTATTGAGCCAGTTTGTATGCATGTTATGTCCTGGTTCTGTGTGGAAAAAGTAAAAAAAAAATAAGAAAAAAATTAAAAAAAAATAAAAATGAAAAAAATGTTTTTTTTCTTTTTTTTTTTTTTTGTTAGAACTGAAAAACGGGAGCAATTGTTCCCAGACGTGACGTAGGGTGGGGGAACAAATCTGACGGACTGTTTTCAGACCAATTTACATAAAAACCACAGATAGCCTATGAAAGCCTGCATGCTCGAAGTCGGGTATTTGTTGGAACAGAAGAGAGGTGGGGGAGACCAAAAACACACAAAAATGAAGAAAAAGTTAAAATTCATGGTGTAGACCCTTTAATAATTCAAGATGGACAGAGACACCGTCATTATACTGTTGTCTCTTGTTTTATATTAACTGCGTTTGAATAATGATAGATCACGCTGGTCTAACCTATGAAGAAACAACTTTAAATCCTTTAAAAAATACTTAACCAGTAGAGTGAATTCTATCTAGTATGTATTAATACCTGCCTGGCAAGACAAAATAATAATAAGACAGTTTGCAAGTGCACCATTTTGTGTTAAACAAGAAAGGGACTTGAAGGATTTGGGAAGTGAAAGGCTGCTATTGTTTTCTGCTGACTGCTGTCTAAAGATCTAAAGGTAGCATTTACACAATTCGAGCATTTAGCTGAACCTCTCATCTGGTGATGTACAACATTGGTTGTCAAAGTGGGGTCCGGGGACCCCGAGGGGTCCTTTGGGAGGTTCCACAGTGGTCCCAAATTGTTAACATAGCATCACGATCATTTTAACCACTTTATCCATTTATATGTTGGCTATTCAAAAATAGCAGATCTACAAGGTCACAGCGTGTCAATTCGTGCCGAGCTGTGAGCTTGTATATCTATTTTTTTTGCAATTGTTTTTGAAAATTTTGAATATACAGTATATATTATTTTGTTTACACAAATCTTCTCTTCTGGGGGTCCCTGGCACAAAACATTTTCAGATGTAGGGGTCTGCGGCCAAATACATATCAATTTGGGGGACAGGTGGAGGTTGATGATGCCTTTCTCAAGGAATCATCTGCAGGAATGGAGATTTGAGAACTGGAGTTTGAGGGTATAAAAAAACTACTAGCCTTTTGGTCAAACTGTTTTATTTGGCTGTTAAAGATCCAGAGTAACACCAGTTATTTTTCCAGAAATTATCCACTTTTCCCAGATTGTAGAGGACGGATTATTCGGTACTGCTGTGCCGAACCCAACCCTTCTATTGTGAATTAATAGTGGCCTGGAGGGCTGGCAACATGGCTGCTTGGTTGAGCGACTTGAGTCCAATAACGATGCGGTGGCACACGCCTAATCACATTGCCGGGGATTTTCTCTAGATATATGGGAAGTGAATTACTGTGAAGAGGTTGAATAATTATAGTCACATTTTGAGGCCTTCTGTTCAACAACACATCTCTCGCTCTTTTTGTGCCTTGCACACACAGTTCAACCCAGGAAAGACCCTGCTAACAGCGCCTGCACCTGTCCATGATCCCCCACTCACCCACTCCCCCCCCTCTCCCTCTGAAAATGGCACAGTTAGCCTAACTAATATCTAGGCCACTGTATAACCGTATCTATGACGACCACTCAGAGTACACGCACCCCCCGAGTCAAGTTACATATCAACAATACTTTAATGGACACCGCACCTCACTACACTGCACTGCGCACATCCAGCCATTTATCTCTAATACAAAAGCATCAATGCTACGCTCTTTTTCAGGAACTGCCTGTTACTCATCCATTAGGGGTGTCACGATACGCCTAATCCACGATTCGATTCGACTTTCGATTTTAAAGTCACGATTCGACTCAATACGTTTTTAATTTAAAGAAAAACACTTGTTTTTCAATAAATAACTTTTATTTGAATAATAACAATTATAAATAACAAATGGGAATTCCAGCACTGAAAAGGCTTGCATGTCACCCCGACTGCGCTCGTTATTTCTTGAGCACGACCCGCGGGTCGAATTATGCGGGAGTTTGGACGTTTTACTGGACAGATGGGGAAATGAAAGGTAATGCAGACTGGACTCTGTCAACTCGTCTGTGGCTCCATTCCCCGTCGGAAGTAACAACAGCGCCTTGTGGCTTCCATTGGACGTGCGCATGTGCGGTAATAACATAATGAAGTAGCGCGAGAATCGCGATCTATACAATACCATTCACACCTGGACCAGTATTCTATTCATCCATACAATAACATTCACACTTGGACCAGTATTCATTCTATTCATCCATTCCATACAATAACATTCACTTCACACCTGGACCAGTCTGCTACTCATCCATATAATAACATAAACATTCACACCTTGTAACTGTTCAGTGCAACACACTTTCTCCTGTTCTTTCTACTGTTTCCATCAACTCCATTTCAGCAACTGGGTGCTTACTGCTAAAAGGGCAATACCGATACCAGCATCAAGTCGTGTCATTATCTATTCACAGCTTCTTTGGCCATATATACATCATACATAAACATAAACCATTTGCTATTAATTACTATGCATTACGTTGGTGGGACAAACTTCTTTTGCTGCTGTGCTAAAGGTAAATGTTTGTTATAGTGGAGCTGATATAAGTGCCTCAGGCCAGACAGCTTTCTCACTCGTGGTGCAAACTTATTTTACTGATATGCTAAGGTAAATCTTTGTTATAGATAGATAGATCTGTATTATAGTGTCCTGCACCACATGATGCCCAGCCCGCACGGGCTTATAAGACACTCACACAATGTACATACACCAAGATACACCACAAACAGAATACATAAACATTTTGATTGTCCAAGCTGTGGGTTACGGGTACATCGTCCTCCACCTCAACTGCCATGCTTTCTCTATGAATTTTCCTAAAACAAAAACTTCCTTATTGAACAGCCAACTTAACATATAACATTCAGACATCCAAAATAAATCTGGATTTTTATCCTGCATTTTTTCAAATAAAGAATTTCGTACATCATTGTACAGTGGACAGTGAAAAACAAAATGAAGTAATGAACCTCATCCTCCACAACTCCCAGGTCACAAAGAACACACAATCACTGCTCCTCAGGAATGTATCTACCCACCTCAACTGCCAGAGGTAATGCACCAGATCTGGGCACAGAGACCTCTGTCCTCTCTTTAGATTGAATGCAACATAAGGTTCAGTGATATAATTCTCTTTATATTGAACATAATTTCTTAACTTTGCTTTTTTTCCAAATGTCCACCCTCCATTGCTCCTGATGTAATATTGATAATTTATGTTTGACCGTATTTATGTTACAATGAAGGTTGTTCATAAAATGTGCATTTAAATCAGAAAGTGAAAATACTGAAGAGACCTCTCTTATCCATGGATGATTACATCTTCTATTCCAATTAAATATACTTTTCGTAAGCCTCTCTTCTGGCAGTTGGGTAAGGCGGTTCCACAGTCTAATCATTTCACATCTCTGCCTTATGAGGCAGCTTTCCCAACCTGTGTCACCTTCAATGGCCAACTTAGTGGTATACTTGTGCACCCCGAGAAAACACCTTAAAGCTCTACTCTGAATATTTTTACATTCGGTGGCCTCCTCAAAGCCCCATACACCTGCTGCATAAAATAAAATGGAAGAAACCATAGTCAAAAAGCTTGGTAAATGTAGCAAAACCTAAATCAGGGCACAGTTTCACTTTACTTAATATGGCACCTAATGCTCTACCTGCTGAGTCAGTCAATACTTTCCTCCCCTCAGTTATACTGGTTTTACAGTAGCCTTTAGCCACTAACTAACTTAAACCACTAACTAACTTAAATACACACTCTGTGCTGCTGTCTCTCTAAAATTCTCTTCTTTCACTCTCTGCTGTTTATTCTATTGCCTGCTATCCTTTCCCTTTCATTTCATTAATTTGCACACCCGAGTTTGGCTTTGTTTGGCCTTAACGACTGAATAATTAAGTCAATGTTGGCCAAACCTCAGTGGTACTTTATTAAATCAGCACTTTCTAAATGCATTAAAATGCAACGATGTAACTCTGAAAGGCACCATATTAAAAGTTCATTGCATTGGATTACCTCTCTCAATGGCTTCCTGAAAATCAAACGAGCCATGGTATGTTTTGGAAAATTGTTGGCAGTAACGTCAAGTACCCTGTGACTGAGTTTTAGTCAGTTGGGCTAAACATGCCAAACCGCAATTTACAAATGACATTCCTTGTAGTGCCTTGGTCAACGGCACTGTAATGGTAATCACCAACATACACCATTACAACTGGCTGGACACTGAGTTCAGTAAACACAAACAAACTGAATTATATGTGTTTTCAACTCCAAATTAGAGACAAACTGTAACTGAAGTCAGCTTGGATTACGTTATTTTCCCCTCTCTCTCTGTGTGTGTGTGTGTGTGTGTGTGTGTGTGTGTGTGTGTGTGTGTGTGTGTGTGTGTGTGTGTGTGTGTGTGTGTGTGTGTGTGTGTGTGTGTGCGATACACTGTATATGGCAATTTGCGAGAAGAGAAGTTGAGCAGCAGTGTGTCTGCATAGTGCATACCAGTGACACACACACACACACACACACACACACACACACACACACACACACACACACACACACACACACACACACACACACACACACACACACACACACACACACTCCCCAACAAGTCCCCTTTAGGCAGCCTCTCAGTAAGAGGAAACCACCTTGACTTGCACCCATCCATTCTGCCCCTGTTCTGTCAAAGTTAACAACAATAACCCAAGAGCAATGGCATTGACCATACATGTTATTATCGTCAAGCCTTCTCTGTTTGGTCCTGTTGTACCTGTACACACAGTAATACAACCATCTGTGCTCATCTTTTCTCAAAAAGCATAATGAACAAACTCAGAGTCATCAACTCAGTGTCACTGACAATTCAGCATTTAAGTTACAGCAAGGGAGATGATTATGTGTCTCTGGGTATTTTTGCCTTAACGACCTGGTTGTTCTGGTCAGTTGTAAGTAACAATGAAAACCAACCAGGCTTGTGTTGTTAACTAGTACATTCATCTAGTCCAGGGGTCTTCAACAGGGGGTCCGGGACCTCTAGGGGGTCCTCAGTGTTACTACATGGGCCAGGGGGCCACCAAATCTTTGTGTGATAGGAAGTTTTATTTCATTTTTACATTAACCACTTGAACCCTAGCATCCCCATATTCTGAGGGAAACATTAGCCAAAAATAGCAGATCTACAAGCTCACAGTCACAACACCTCACAGCTTGTAGATCGGCTATTTTTGGCAAAGAGGTTTGGTGTAGGGGGGGAAAGAGCAGACAAAGTCCAAAGTTTACTAAGTATTGAGGGTTGAAGTGGCTAAATGTCTGAAAATACACATTAACATGAATCCAATACAAGACTGATGATAGTGCTGTCAGACAAGTCTATGAAGCTATCTATGAAATGGTTTAACCTGCAATGCAATTGTATACAATAAGTATAAGTCCTTGCTTCATCTCTCTCTATCTCTCAGCTAGGGGGTCCTTGGCCTGAAAAACGTTGAAGACCCCTGATTTAGTCTGTTGCTGGTCCTCTAAAACTAACTAACCCTAACCTTAGTGGGGGAACATAGAACCCGAGGAACATAGCCTATGTTCCTCGGGTTCTATGTTCCTATGTTACATATGATGACCCCAAACTAACTTACTTTTGGAAGGTAGGCGGCGTTCCTGATCCTGTCCACCATCTCGGGCCCCTCGGGGTGCACCACCTCCACATGGGTCCACATCCTCTCCCAGGTGGGCCCCTCGATGGGGAACCCCGTCCGGTTGACGTAGAACAGAACCCCACCGTCCTTCTCCTCCTCGTCCCCCGGCGACCTGGGGCCGTTGTTGGGCTGCTGAGGCGGAGGAGACACCGGGGACCGGAGCTCATGATGATGATGATGGTGATGATGCTCCCCGGTCCTCCCGGGTGTGCTGCAGCGGAGCAGGCAGTGGGCGCTGGTGCTCTTGGAGCGGCCGTGCCTGCTCAGCTTCGCCGACGAAGTCCCTCCGGTGCCGGTGGTGGTGGTGGTGCGACTCGGGGAGTTGGGTCCGGTCATTGTTGTTGAGCTGACCACCGGTCCAACAACGGCCCAGGGGGGGTACGACCACCAGAGCTAGGAGAAGAAGCCCGGCTTCAGATAGTCCTAGTGTTGTCACGGTGGATCAGAACATGCTGGTCCTCTGGTCTTCACACAGAGAGAGAGAGAGGGGCTCAGTCAGGGAGGAGACAGACCAGACCAGACCACCAGACGTTGCCTCGATACGGGGAGAATCAACACTTGGAAATAGCACGAGAACACATTCTGTTTTGCATCATCAAAAGCTTCATGCTTTAATAGGAAGGAGGTTATATTTAAACAAAAAAAAGCTGGCAGCAATGCATGCAGCAGCAGAATGATTCCAGTCGTGTGGAAGAAGAAGGAGAAACAGAAGCTATCCCTCCTCCTCCAGTCCTCTCGCCGGGGGTTTAGAATAGTGGAGCTACCGTTAACTTGCTCCTCGAAAGGATCTTCTAGCTGTCTTTGCGTTGCTTGTTACCTGCCGTGTGTCTGCCCCAGGCTCGGTGCACGAAACGTTACAATGTAACAGAATAGACAGCGAGAGGAGAGAGACTGTACTGTTTAGAAGACTCAAAGGCAACTGGACGAGGATTCAAAAAGACAGGGATGTTGTTGTTCACGCAGACAGACCGTCCCCGTTCATACCACGGGAGTGTCGTTCGTTCCCGTTAGTGTTAGTGAGGGTTTAATGCCACTACCACCACTAGACATTAAGTTCACCCTCCTGTCCTCCTCACACTGCGGGGGCCGCCGCTGCCTCCTCCTCCCTCCCTCCCCCCTCCCACCAGCGACCACCAAACACAGCCCTGAAGATCAGCCGAGCTACAAAGCATTCCAGTGTCTCTTCTTCAGCCTACATGATGATGGTGCCTCCGTATCGACGGTCTCATCATGTTGATTAAAAAAAAACCAAAGTGATTATTAATCCATGTTGATTGTTGTTGCTGGCTGCTCAGGTCAGGATGAAATCGATCCCCCCCTTCAGTCACTACAATGTTATTTTGTCTGTGTGTGTGTGTGTGTGTGTGTGATGTGAATGTGATCCCCTCCTCGCCAGGGTTGCCAGATCAACTTGTTATAATTTCGCCGCAAGATTTTATTTGAAAATAGCCGATCTACAAGCTCACAACGCGTCGCATCGCGACGCGTTGTGAGCTTGTAGATCGGCTATTTTCAAATAGCTGATGCATATGTTAATGTTAAAGTGCTCATGTGGCCCCATAGTAGCTTCTTTTGGGCTGGTTTTCCTAGACCTGGTTGCTTGTTTCTCTCGCAGAATCTGGCAACACTGCTCCTCGCCCCGGCAGCCAGCCCAGCCAAGCCCACCGACGTTTGGGGCGGCCGCCGATGATTGGTCGAGGCAACAAAGAAGGGCGGGCACGGGAAGCGTTCGCGCCGTATATGGAAGCGCTGCTGCCGTGCCATTGGTCGCTTTGGATGGACGGAGGCGTCAACAAGTGAAGATCTGCAACAAATAGTGTCTTCTTTTCTTTTTTTTTCCCCCTGTTGGAATTATGTAGGCTTAGGCTATCTATTGTTTCTGCACATCCGTTATAGTATTAAAGATAGATATGAAATGAAAAATGGAGTAGAATAGAATAATTGTGTAAATAGCCTAAAATAGAAAGACAGCGTTGTTTATTCATAATATAATATATAAACACAAAGTTAGAGCAACAGTTCTGAAAACTGATGGGCCTTATATAGCCTATTTCTGTGTAAAACATTAGTCAATTAAAAATAGTTATTATAAGTTTATCATGCCATTCAAAACAACTCAGCTAACAATATTGTTATCTGAGTTACACAGAGTTTCTGTTACACAGTGCCAGTTCACTCATAAGGTTGCATGACTTAGTTATAGGAAGAGAATACATTATGGACATCCAAACATATTTAAACCTTTCTCAATTAAAAGCATAAATCTTGCTATTTCCTGGTTTCAAAGTATTTTTTTTTACACCATTTAAACTAATTATGCTAATGACAAAGGTTGCATAGTTATGGCAACTTGGCAAGATGTCTGGACATGTAAACATAAAAAAAATGATGGACGTGAGCTAAATATATAAGCTACATTAGAACGCTACTGAATATAAATATATAAGCTACATTAGAATGCTACTGAATCAGCTGCATTAGAAGGATACTGAAATGTTTGCTTCAGAAACATGGAGGTTTAGTGAAGGAATGGGCTTAACTTTGTGGAGACAATTAATTTGCCTATTCTACTAAAACACAAGGAGAAATATTTACAATCAATCATGTTATGCTATGTAATGTCATGACATCATCTATGATTGATGGGACATCAGTTGTTCAATCCCTTAGTTGGTTTACTACGTACCCTGGTGGACAAAAAGCTTTTTACACTGATAAAACCTTTACACAATATCACACCAAACAACCTATGGTTACTAAGAGGATGAGTATTGATCCAGGGTGGTGGAGTTTACTTGTCACATAAATACAATAGTAAAAAAAAGAAAAGTGAAGTTGGTTGGTATATTTTGGAAATTAAAAATCCTTGTTTACAACTTCTGGAAAACAAGGAACATCTGTTAACCAAGATACTCCTTTGTTACAAAAATGTTATATAAAAAGGGGTTTACACAATGATTTTGCACTTTGAAAAAGTCCTGACATTTATTTTTCTATCCACCCTGCATGGTGGTCTGTGCTTGTGAATCCCAACAGAGCAGTTATTGCTAGTACTATTGCTAGTGTCCAGCAAGAGCAGTGGGGACCTATACAGTGGCGTAAGTAATTTCACCGGGCTAGAATCTGTCTATATTGTAGACCGAATCTAGCCGATCGAATATATCCATTATTCCATAAATATTGATTACAAAAACTACTGTAAGTTGCACAACTGATCTCCAATTATTGGACTAAAATAATTTGAATAGCCATTGGTCAATAATATATAGATACTAATAGATATTGTATATTATTGATCAATGGCTATTCAAATTATTTTGTTTAGAAGTGGCGCAGCAGCCATACCAACAAAGGTCTAGATAGCCTATAGATTTCATTTTAATTTAACCTTCAACATCAAAAATAAAATACACAAACTTTTAAATCATGACCTTTGTTACAGGTTTGGTTAAAATATCAGCCACCATTTCTGTTGTTGGACAGTATTCAATAATAATGTTTCCATCACTAACTGCAGATCGAACAAAATGATATTTGATGTCAACATGTTTACACCTTTGACGACACACAGGATTCTTTGATAGTGCAATTGCCCCTTGGTTGTCCTCCAAGATTGTTATTGGTGCATAATCATTTCCACTGTACATTCCTTTTAATAACTGCACAAGATAAACACTTTCCTGTGAAGCAGCTGCCAATGCCATATATTCTGCTTCACATGTGGATAAAGCAACTGTAGGCTGTTTCTTAGATTTCCAGGAAATAACAGGTTCTGTCTGACATATACTAAAACAGTACCCAGTTGTGCTTCGTCTGTCATTTTGATCTGCTGCTCAATCAGCGTCACTCACAATATGCAACAAGTTTCAGTTTTGAATAACTTCTCTTGTAACACAACTCCTGGTCTACAGTTCCCTTCAAGTATCTTAACACATGTTTCGCTGTTACCATATGCTGTTCTTTTGGTTCGGATAAGTGTTGAGACAACTTACTGACAATAAAACTTAGATCAGGTCTAGTACATGTCATTACATAGATCAAGCTGCCTACCACTTCACGATACCTCTTTTGATCAACAGCTTCACCTTCATTGTCAAATTTTTGTTTATACTCACATGGAGTCGATCTTGCCTTGCAGTCAGACATGTCAAACCTTTGCAATATTTTCATGATGTACCTTTTCTGGTTCATCTTATTTCACCATCTGTCTGTGTGAAATCAATGCCTAGAAAGTTCTTAAGTTTGCCAAGATGTTTCATCTTAAATTTGGCTCCCAAAAATTATTTTACATTTTGGATTGTTTGACTGTTGCTTCCTGCAATGATAAGATCAACCCAGATTATCAAAATAATCCTTTCACCTTTAGATGTTAGTTTACTGTAAACAGCCATGTGGCATTGGTCAGACTATTTATTTCGTTTTTTTGCAGATCACACACACCTTGCAGATGAGCCTTGGAATGAGCAGCAGCACCAGGATACAGTCGTGGTCTCCTCCATGGCGGAGGAAGGACTCAGGCATGAAGGCGGTGAGGAGGGACACCTGGCGGTTAGCCTGGCCCACCTCCATCTTCCTCAGTTCCATCTCGATGGCCTGGAAGACACACAGTCACGGTTGGGTATAGAAATTAGGAACCATATCCAAACTGCCAGGTACCCATGAAAATGAAGGAATCGGAATTGATAAATATCGTAATAATTTTAGGATCCAGAAATGATTATCCTAATTTTATGATATGATATTCATTACTCTTCTTAAACTTTTATTAATGTAAAACTTTTAAACTAAATGTCCATTGATGCCATTAACAAGAATTATGATCACGTAAGCCTAGTGGTGGAAGGAGTACTCAAATCTTTTTACTTAAGTAAAATTATCAATACTACAATGTAGGAAAACTGTTACAAGCTAAGGTCTGGTATTCAAAATTTACTTGGGTAAAACTACAAAAGTAGTGGCATCAAAATGTACTTAAGGATAGTAAGGGGTCACGCCCAAAATGGCGTTTTCTATCGATTACTCACCGGCAGCGGTTCTGTATGGAGATACAAAGAATCTCCTTTGTGTCTCCATACGGAACCGCTGCCGGTCATCAAATTATTGGCTTAGGAATGCGATGGAAAGTTATTTTCGGGGTAAACTATTCCTTTAAAATACCAAAAGTAAAAGCGTCTCAGAGCGGAGCGTCTCAGAGCAGAGCGTCTCAGAGCAGAGCAGTCTCAGAGCGGAGCGTCTCAGAGCGGAGCGTCTCAGAGCGGAGCGTCTCGAGCGTCTCAGAGCGGAGCGGAGCAGAGCGTCTCAGAGCGGAGCGTCTCAGAGCGGAGCGGAGCATCTCAGAGCGTCTCAGAGCGGAGCGTCTCAGAGCAGAGCGTCTCAGAGCGGAGCGGAGCAGAGCGTCTCAGAGCAGAGCAGAGCAGAGCGGAGCAGAGCGTCTCAGAGCGGAGCGGAGCAGAGCGTCTCAGAGCGGAGCGTCTCAGAGCGGAGCGTCTCAGAGCGGAGCAGTCTCAGAGCGGAGCGTCTCAGAGCAGAGCGTTTCAGAGCAGAGCGTCTCAGAGCGGAGCGGAGCAGAGCGGAGCGTCTCAGAGCGGAGCGGAGCAGAGCGTCTCAGAGCAGAGCGTCTCAGAGCGGAGCGTCTCAGAGCGTCTCAGAGCGGAGCAGAGCAGTCTCAGAGCGGAGCAGTCTCAGAGCGGAGCGGAGCGTCTCAGAGCGGAGCGTCTCAGAGCGGAGCGGAGCAGAGCGGAGCGTCTCAGAGCGGAGCGGAGCAGAGCGTCTCAGAGCAGAGCGTCTCAGAGCGGAGCGTCTCAGAGCGTCTCAGAGCGGAGCGGAGCGGAGCAGAGCAGTCTCAGAGCGGAGCAGTCTCAGAGCGGAGCGGAGCGTCTCAGAGCGGAGCGGAGCAGAGCGTCTCAGAGCAGAGCGGAGCGTCTCAGAGCGTCTCAGAGCAGAGCGTCTCAAAGCAGAGCGTCTCAGAGCGGAGCAGAGCAGAGCGTCTCAGAGCGGAGCAGTCTCAGAGCGGAGCGTCTCAGAGCGGAGCGGAGCGGAGCGTCTCAGAGCAGAGCGGAGCGGAGCGTCTCAGAGCGGAGCGGAGCAGAGCGGAGCGTCTCGAGCGTCTCAGAGCGGAGCGGAGCAGAGCGTCTCAGAGCGGAGCGTCTCAGAGCGGAGCGGAGCATCTCAGAGCGTCTCAGAGCGGAGCGTCTCAGAGCAGAGCGTCTCAGAGCGGAGCGGAGCAGAGCGTCTCAGAGCAGAGCAGAGCAGAGCGGAGCAGAGCGTCTCAGAGCGGAGCGGAGCAGAGCGTCTCAGCTCAGAGCGGAGCGGAGCAGAGCGTCTCAGAGCAGAGCGTCTCAGAGCGGAGCGTCTCAGAGCGTCTCAGAGCGGAGCGGAGCGGAGCAGAGCAGTCTCAGAGCGGAGCAGTCTCAGAGCGGAGCGGAGCGTCTCAGAGCGGAGCGTCTCAGAGCGGAGCGGAGCAGAGCGGAGCGGAGCAGAGCGGAGCGTCTCAGAGCGGAGCGGAGCAGAGCGTCTCAGAGCAGAGCGTCTCAGAGCGGAGCGTCTCAGAGCGTCTCAGAGCGGAGCGGAGCGGAGCAGAGCAGTCTCAGAGCGGAGCAGTCTCAGAGCGGAGCGGAGCGTCTCAGAGCGGAGCGGAGCAGAGCGTCTCAGAGCAGAGCGGAGCGTCTCAGAGCGTCTCAGAGCAGAGCGTCTCAAAGCAGAGCGTCTCAGAGCGGAGCAGAGCAGAGCGTCTCAGAGCGGAGCAGTCTCAGAGCGGAGCGTCTCAGAGCGGAGCGGAGCGGAGCGTCTCAGAGCAGAGCGGAGCGGAGCGTCTCAGAGCGGAGCGGAGCAGAGCGTCGCGGAGCGGAGCGGAGCAGAGCGGAGCATCTCAGAGCGTCTCAGAGCGGAGCGTCTCAGAGCGGAGCGGAGCAGAGCGTCTCAGAGCAGAGCGGAGCAGAGCAGAGCGTTTCAGAGCGGAGCGGAGCAGAGCGTCTCAAAGCAGAGCGTCTCAGAGCGGAGCGGAGCGGAGCAGAGCGTCTCAGAGCGGAGCGTCTCAGAGCAGAGCGTCTCAGAGCAGAGCGTCTCAGAGCAGAACGGAGCAGAGCGTCTCAGAGCGGAGCGGAGCGGAGCAGAGCGTCTCAGAGCGGAGCATCTCAGAGCGGAGCGGAGCGGAGCAGAGCGGAGCGGAGCGGAGCAGAGCGTCTCAGAGCGGAGCGGAGCAGAGCGGAGCATCTCAGAGCGGAGCGGAGCGGAGCAGAGCGTCTCAGAGCGGAGCGGAGCAGAGCGTCTCAGAGCGTCTCAGAGCGGAGCGTCTCAGAGCAGAGCGTCTCAGAGCAGAGCGTCTCAGAGCGTCTCAGAGCGGAGCGGAGCAGAGCGTCTCAGAGCAGAGCGTCTCAGAGCGGAGCACTCTCAGAGCGGAGCGGAGCAGAGCGGAGCGGAGCAGAGCGTCTCAGAGCGGAGCACTCTCAGAGCGGAGCGTCTCAGAGCGTCTCAGAGCGTCTCAGAGCGTCTCAGAGCAGAGCGTCTCAGAGCGGAGCGGAGCAGAGCAGAGCGTCTCAGAGCGGAGCGGAGCAGAGCGTCTCAGAGCGGAGCGGAGCAGAGCAGAGCAGAGCAGAGCGGAGCAGAGCGGAGCAGAGCGGAGCAGAGCAGAGCGTCTCAGAGCGGAGCAGTCTCAGAGCGGAGCGTCTCGGAGCAGAGCATCTCAGAGCAGAGCGGAGCGTCTGAGAGCGGAGCGGAGCAGAGCGTCTCAGAGCGGAGCGGAGCAGAGCGGAGCATCTCAGAGCGTCTCAGAGCAGAGCGTCTCAGAGCGGAGCGGAGCATCTCAGAGCGTCTCAGAGCAGAGCGTCTCAGAGCGTCTCAGAGCGTCTCAGAGCGGAGCGGAGCAGAGCGGAGCGTCTCGGAGCAGAGCGTCTCAGAGCGGAGCGTCTCAGAGCGGAGCGGAGCAGAGCGTCTCAGAGCGGAGCGGAGCAGAGCGTCTCAGAGCAGAGCGTCTCAGAGCGGAGCGGAGCAGAGCGTCTCAGAGCAGAGCGGAGCATCTCAGAGCAGAGCGGAGCGTCTGAGAGCGGAGCGGAGCGGAGCAGAGCGGAGCATCTCAGAGCGTCTCAGAGCAGAGCGTCTCAGAGCGGAGCGGAGCGTCTCAGAGCGGAGCGGAGCGTCTCAGAGCGGAGCGGAGCAGAGCGGAGCGGAGCAGAGCGTCTCAGAGCGGAGCGTCTCAGAGCGTCTCAGAGCGTCTCAGAGCAGAGCGTCTCAGAGCGGAGCGGAGCAGAGCAGAGCGTCTCAGAGCGGAGCGGAGCAGAGCGTCTCAGAGCGGAGCGGAGCAGAGCAGAGCAGAGCGGAGCAGAGCGGAGCAGAGCAGAGCGTCTCAGAGCGGAGCAGTCTCAGAGCGGAGCGTCTCGGAGCAGAGCATCTCAGAGCAGAGCGGAGCGTCTGAGAGCGGAGCGGAGCAGAGCGTCTCAGAGCGGAGCGGAGCAGAGCGGAGCATCTCAGAGCGTCTCAGAGTAGAGCGTCTCAGAGCGGAGCGGAGCATCTCAGAGCGTCTCAGAGCAGAGCGTCTCAGAGCAGAGCGTCTCAGAGCGTCTCAGAGCGTCTCAGAGCGGAGCGGAGCAGAGCGGAGCGTCTCGGAGCAGAGCGTCTCAGAGCGGAGCGTCTCAGAGCGGAGCGGAGCAGAGCGTCTCAGAGCGGAGCGGAGCAGAGCGTCTCAGAGCAGAGCGTCTCAGAGCGGAGCGGAGCAGAGCGTCTCAGAGCAGAGCGGAGCATCTCAGAGCAGAGCGGAGCGTCTGAGAGCGGAGCGGAGCGGAGCAGAGCGGAGCATCTCAGAGCGTCTCAGAGCAGAGCGTCTCAGAGCGGAGCGGAGCGTCTCAGAGCGGAGCGGAGCGTCTCAGAGCGGAGCGGAGCAGAGCGGAGCGGAGCAGAGCGTCTCAGAGCGGAGCGGAGCAGAGCGTCTCAGAGCAGAGCGGAGCATCTCAGAGCAGAGCGGAGCGTCTGAGAGCGGAGCGGAGCAGAGCGTCTCAGAGCGGAGCGGAGCATCTCAGAGCGTCTCAGAGCGGAGCGTCTCAGAGCGGAGCGGAGCAGAGCGTCTCAGAGCGGAGCGGAGCGTCTCAGAGCGTCTCAGAGCGGAGCGGAGCGGAGCAGAGCAGTCTCAGAGCGGAGCAGTCTCAGAGCGGAGCGGAGCGTCTCAGAGCGGAGCGGAGCAGAGCGTCTCAGAGCAGAGCGTCTCAAAGCAGAGCGTCTCAAAGCAGAGCGTCTCAGAGCGGAGCAGAGCAGAGCGGAGCGTCTCAGAGCAGAGCGTCTCAGAGCAGAGCGGAGCGGAGCGTCTCAGAGCGGAGCGTCTCAGAGCGGAGCGGAGCAGAGCGTCTCAGAGCGGAGCGTCTCAGAGCGGAGCATCTCAGAGCGTCTCAGAGCGGAGCGTCTCAGAGCGGAGCGGAGCAGAGCGTCTCAGAGCAGAGCGGAGCAGAGCAGAGCGTTTCAGAGCGGAGCGGAGCAGAGCGTCTCAAAGCAGAGCGTCTCAGAGCGGAGCGGAGCAGAGCGGAGCGGAGCAGAGCGGAGCGGAGCGGAGCAGAGCGGAGCGGAGCGGAGCGTCTCAGAGCGGAGCGGAGCATCTCAGAGCGTCTCAGAGCAGAGCGTCTCAGAGCGGAGCGGAGCATCTCAGAGCGTCTCAGAGCAGAGCGTCTCAGAGCGTCTCAGAGCGTCTCAGAGCGGAGCGGAGCAGAGCGGAGCGTCTCGGAGCAGAGCGTCTCAGAGCGGAGCAGAGCGTCTCAGAGCGGAGCGGAGCAGAGCGTCTCAGAGCAGAGCGTCTCAGAGCGGAGCGGAGCAGAGCGTCTCAGAGCAGAGCGGAGCATCTCAGAGCAGAGCGGAGCGTCTGAGAGCGGAGCGGAGCGGAGCAGAGCGGAGCATCTCAGAGCGTCTCAGAGCAGAGCGTCTCAGAGCGGAGCGGAGCGTCTCAGAGCGGAGCGGAGCAGAGCGGAGCGGAGCAGAGCGTCTCAGAGCGGAGCGGAGCAGAGCGTCTCAGAGCAGAGCGGAGCATCTCAGAGCAGAGCGGAGCGTCTGAGCTTTGAGACGCTCTGCTCCGCTCCGCTCTGAAACGCTCTGCTCTGCTCCGCTCTGCTCTGAGACGCTCTGCTCCGCTCCGCTCTGAGACGCTCCGCTCTGAGACGCTCTGAGAGCGGAGCGGAGCAGAGCGGAGCATCTCAGAGCGTCTCAGAGCGGAGCGTCTCAGAGCGGAGCGGAGCAGAGCGTCTCAGAGCGTCTCAGAGCGTCTCAGAGCGGAGCGGAGCGGAGCAGAGCAGTCTCAGAGCGGAGCAGTCTCAGAGCGGAGCGGAGCGGAGCGGAGCGGAGCAGAGCGTCTCAGAGCAGAGCGTCTCAGAGCAGAGCGTCTCAAAGCAGAGCGTCTCAGAGCGGAGCAGAGCAGAGCGTCTCAGAGCGGAGCAGTCTCAGAGCGGAGCGTCTCAGAGCGGAGCGTCTCAGAGCAGAGCGTCTCAGAGCAGAGCGGAGCGGAGCGTCTCAGAGCGGAGCGTCTCAGAGCGGAGCGGAGCAGAGCGTCTCAGAGCATCTCAGAGCAGAGCGTCTCAGAGCAGAGCGTCTCAGAGCGTCTCAGAGCGTCTCAGAGCGGAGCGGAGCAGAGCGGAGCGTCTCGGAGCAGAGCGTCTCAGAGCGGAGCGTCTCAGAGCGGAGCGGAGCAGAGCGTCTCAGAGCGGAGCGGAGCAGAGCGTCTCAGAGCAGAGCGTCTCAGAGCGGAGCGGAGCAGAGCGTCTCAG
This sequence comes from Gymnoscopelus microlampas, assembly GCF_963454915.1. Lineage (NCBI taxonomy): Eukaryota > Metazoa > Chordata > Actinopteri > Myctophiformes > Myctophidae > Gymnoscopelus > Gymnoscopelus microlampas. The sequence goes on from NC_139953.1 coordinate 43,542,811, forward strand.
AGCAGAGCGGAGCATCTCAGAGCAGAGCGGAGCGTCTGAGAGCGGAGCGGAGCGGAGCAGAGCGGAGCATCTCAGAGCGTCTCAGAGCAGAGCGTCTCAGAGCGGAGCGGAGCGTCTCAGAGCGGAGCGGAGCGTCTCAGAGCGGAGCGGAGCAGAGCGGAGCGGAGCAGAGCGTCTCAGAGCGGAGCGGAGCAGAGCGTCTCAGAGCAGAGCGGAGCATCTCAGAGCAGAGCGGAGCGTCTCGGAGCAGAGCGTCTCAGAGCGGAGCAGAGCGTCTCAGAGCGGAGCGGAGCAGAGCGTCTCAGAGCAGAGCGTCTCAGAGCGGAGCGGAGCAGAGCGTCTCAGAGCAGAGCGGAGCATCTCAGAGCAGAGCGGAGCGTCTGAGAGCGGAGCGGAGCGGAGCAGAGCGGAGCATCTCAGAGCGTCTCAGAGCAGAGCGTCTCAGAGCGGAGCGGAGCGTCTCAGAGCGGAGCGGAGCAGAGCGGAGCGGAGCAGAGCGTCTCAGAGCGGAGCGGAGCAGAGCGTCTCAGAGCAGAGCGGAGCATCTCAGAGCAGAGCGGAGCGTCTGAGCTTTGAGACGCTCTGCTCCGCTCCGCTCTGAAACGCTCTGCTCTGCTCCGCTCTGCTCTGAGACGCTCTGCTCCGCTCCGCTCTGAGACGCTCCGCTCTGAGACGCTCTGAGAGCGGAGCGGAGCAGAGCGGAGCATCTCAGAGCGTCTCAGAGCGGAGCGTCTCAGAGCGGAGCGGAGCAGAGCGTCTCAGAGCGGAGCGGAGCGTCTCAGAGCGTCTCAGAGCGGAGCGGAGCGGAGCAGAGCAGTCTCAGAGCGGAGCAGTCTCAGAGCGGAGCGGAGCGGAGCGGAGCGGAGCAGAGCGGAGCAGAGCGTCTCAGAGCAGAGCGTCTCAGAGCAGAGCGTCTCAAAGCAGAGCGTCTCAGAGCGGAGCAGAGCAGAGCGTCTCAGAGCGGAGCAGTCTCAGAGCGGAGCGTCTCAGAGCGGAGCGTCTCAGAGCAGAGCGTCTCAGAGCAGAGCGGAGCGGAGCGTCTCAGAGCGGAGCGTCTCAGAGCGGAGCGGAGCAGAGCGTCTCAGAGCATCTCAGAGCAGAGCGTCTCAGAGCAGAGCGTCTCAGAGCGTCTCAGAGCGTCTCAGAGCGGAGCGGAGCAGAGCGGAGCGTCTCGGAGCAGAGCGTCTCAGAGCGGAGCGTCTCAGAGCGGAGCGGAGCAGAGCGTCTCAGAGCGGAGCGGAGCAGAGCGTCTCAGAGCAGAGCGTCTCAGAGCGGAGCGGAGCAGAGCGTCTCAGAGCAGAGCGGAGCATCTCAGAGCAGAGCGGAGCGTCTGAGAGCGGAGCGGAGCAGAGCGGAGCATCTCAGAGCGTCTCAGAGCAGAGCGTCTCAGAGCGGAGCGGAGCGTCTCAGAGCGGAGCGGAGCGTCTCAGAGCGGAGCGGAGCAGAGCGGAGCGGAGCAGAGCGTCTCAGAGCGGAGCGGAGCAGAGCGTCTCAGAGCAGAGCGGAGCATCTCAGAGCAGAGCGGAGCGTCTGAGAGCGGAGCGGAGCAGAGCGTCTCAGAGCGGAGCGGAGCATCTCAGAGCGTCTCAGAGCGGAGCGTCTCAGAGCGGAGCGGAGCAGAGCGTCTCAGAGCGGAGCGGAGCGTCTCAGAGCGTCTCAGAGCGGAGCGGAGCGGAGCAGAGCAGTCTCAGAGCGGAGCAGTCTCAGAGCGGAGCGGAGCGTCTCAGAGCGGAGCGGAGCAGAGCGTCTCAGAGCAGAGCGTCTCAAAGCAGAGCGTCTCAAAGCAGAGCGTCTCAGAGCGGAGCAGAGCAGAGCGGAGCGTCTCAGAGCAGAGCGTCTCAGAGCAGAGCGGAGCGGAGCGTCTCAGAGCGGAGCGTCTCAGAGCGGAGCGGAGCAGAGCGTCTCAGAGCGGAGCGTCTCAGAGCGGAGCATCTCAGAGCGTCTCAGAGCGGAGCGTCTCAGAGCGGAGCGGAGCAGAGCGTCTCAGAGCAGTCTCAGAGCGGAGCAGTCTCAGAGCGGAGCGGAGCGGAGCGGAGCGGAGCAGAGCGTCTCAGAGCAGAGCGTCTCAGAGCAGAGCGTCTCAAAGCAGAGCGTCTCAGAGCGGAGCAGAGCAGAGCGTCTCAGAGCGGAGCAGTCTCAGAGCGGAGCGTCTCAGAGCGGAGCGTCTCAGAGCAGAGCGTCTCAGAGCAGAGCGGAGCGGAGCGTCTCAGAGCGGAGCGTCTCAGAGCGGAGCGGAGCAGAGCGTCTCAGAGCGGAGCGGATCAGAGCGGAGCATCTCAGAGCGTCTCAGAGCAGAGCGTCTCAGAGCGGAGCGGAGCGGAGCAGAGCGTCTCAGAGCGGAGCATCTCAGAGCGGAGCGGAGCGGAGCAGAGCGTCTCAGAGCGGAGCGGAGCAGAGCGGAGCATCTCAGAGCGGAGCGGAGCGGAGCGGAGCGTCTGAGAGCAGGGCGGAGCGGAGCGGAGCAGAGCGTCTCAGAGCGGAGCATCTCAGAGCGGAGCATCTCAGAGCGGAGCGGAGCAGAGCGTCTCAGAGCGTCTCAGAGCGGAGCGGAGCAGAGCGTCTCAGAGCGGAGCATCTCAGAGCGGAGCATCTCAGAGCAGAGCGGAGCAGAGCAGAGCGTCTCAGAGCGGAGCAGTCTCAGAGTGGAGCATCTCGGAGCGGAGCATCTCAGAGCGTCTCAGAGCGGAGCGGAGCATCTCAGAGCGTCTCAGAGCAGAGCAGAGCATCTCAGAGCGTCTCAGAGCGGAGCGGAGCATCTCAGAGCGTCTCAGAGCAGAGCGGAGCATCTCAGAGCGTCTCAGAGCGGAGCGGAGCATCTCAGAGCGTCTCAGAGCGGAGCGGAGCAGAGCGTCTCAGAGCAGAGCGGAGCAGAGCGCCTCAGAGCGGAACAGTCTCAGAGCGGAGCGTCTCGGAGCAGAGCGTCTCAGAGCAGAGCGGAGCGGAGCGTCTCAGAGCGGAGCGGAGCGTCTCAGAGCGGAGCGTCTCAGAGCGGAGCGTCTCAGAGCGGAGCGGAGCAGAGCATCTCAGAGCGGAGCGGAGCAGAGCGTCTCAGAGCAGAAAGTCTCAGAGCGGAGCGTCTCAGAGCGGAGCGGAGCAGAGCGTCTCAGAGCGGAGCATCTCAGAGCGGAGCATCTCAGAGCAGAGCGGAGCGGAGCGGAGCGGAGCAGAGCGTCTCAGAGCGGAGCAGAGCGGAGCATCTCAGAGCGGAGCATGTCAGAGCGGAGCATCTCAGAGCGGAGCGGAGCGGAGCGGAGCAGAGCGTCTCAGAGCGTCTCAGAGCGGAGCGTCTCAGAGCGGAGCGGAGCAGAGCGTCTCAGAGCGGAGCATCTCAGAGCGGAGCATCTCAGAGCAGAGCGGAGCAGAGCAGAGCGTCTCAGAGCGGAGCAGTCTCAGAGCGGAGCGTCTCGGAGCAGAGCATCTCAGAGCGGAGCGGAGCGTCTGAGAGCGGAGCGGAGCAGAGCGTCTCAGAGCGGAGCGGAGCATCTCAGAGCGTCTCAGAGCGGAGCGGAGCATCTCAGAGCGTCTCAGAGCAGAGCGTCTCAGAGCGGAGCGGAGCATCTCAGAGCGTCTCAGAGCAGAGCGGAGCATCTCAGAGCGGAGCATCTCAGAGCGGAGCGGAGCGGAGCATCTCAGAGCGTCTCAGAGCGGAGCGGAGCAGAGCGTCTCAGAGCGGAGCGGAGCATCTCAGAGCGTCTCAGAGCGGAGCGGAGCATCTCAGAGCGTCTCAGAGCAGAGCGGAGCATCTCAGAGCAGAGCGGAGCAGAGCAGAGCGTCTCAGAGCGGAGCAGTCTCAGAGCGGAGCGTCTCGGAGCAGAGCATCTCAGAGCAGAGCGGAGCGTCTCAGAGCGGAGCGGAGCATCTCAGAGCGTCTCAGAGCAGAGCGTCTCAGAGCGGAGCGGAGCAGAGCGTCTCAGAGCGGAGCGGAGCATCTCAGAGCGTCTCAGAGCGGAGCGGAGCGTCTCAGAGCGGAGCGGAGCGTCTCAGAGCGGAGCGGAGCAGAGCGGAGCGGAGCAGAGCGTCTCAGAGCGGAGCGGAGCAGAGCGTCTCAGAGCAGAGCGGAGCATCTCAGAGCAGAGCGGAGCGTCTGAGAGCGGAGCGGAGCAGAGCGTCTCAGAGCGGAGCGGAGCATCTCAGAGCGTCTCAGAGCGGAGCGTCTCAGAGCGGAGCGGAGCAGAGCGTCTCAGAGCGGAGCGGAGCGTCTCAGAGCGTCTCAGAACGGAGCGGAGCGGAGCAGAGCAGTCTCAGAGCGGAGCAGTCTCAGAGCGGAGCGGAGCGTCTCAGAGCGGAGCGGAGCAGAGCGTCTCAGAGCAGAGCGTCTCAAAGCAGAGCGTCTCAAAGCAGAGCGTCTCAGAGCGGAGCAGAGCAGAGCGGAGCGTCTCAGAGCAGAGCGTCTCAGAGCAGAGCGGAGCGGAGCGTCTCAGAGCGGAGCGTCTCAGAGCGGAGCGGAGCAGAGCGTCTCAGAGCGGAGCGTCTCAGAGCGGAGCGGAGCAGAGCGGAGCGGAGCGGAGCAGAGCGGAGCGGAGCGGAGCGTCTCAGAGCGGAGCGGAGCATCTCAGAGCGTCTCAGAGCAGAGCGTCTCAGAGCAGAGCGTCTCAGAGCGGAGCGGAGCATCTCAGAGCGTCTCAGAGCAGAGCGTCTCAGAGCGTCTCAGAGCGTCTCAGAGCGGAGCGGAGCAGAGCGGAGCGTCTCGGAGCAGAGCGTCTCAGAGCGGAGCGTCTCAGAGCGGAGCAGAGTGTCTCAGAGCGGAGCGGAGCAGAGCGTCTCAGAGCAGAGCGTCTCAGAGCGGAGCGGAGCAGAGCGTCTCAGAGCAGAGCGGAGCATCTCAGAGCAGAGCGGAGCGTCTGAGAGCGGAGCGGAGCGGAGCAGAGCGGAGCATCTCAGAGCGTCTCAGAGCAGAGCGTCTCAGAGCGGAGCGGAGCGTCTCAGAGCGGAGCGGAGCAGAGCGGAGCGGAGCAGAGCGTCTCAGAGCGGAGCGGAGCAGAGCGTCTCAGAGCAGAGCGGAGCATCTCAGAGCAGAGCGGAGCGTCTGAGCTTTGAGACGCTCTGCTCCGCTCCGCTCTGAAACGCTCTGCTCTGCTCCGCTCTGCTCTGAGACGCTCTGCTCCGCTCCGCTCTGAGACGCTCCGCTCTGAGACGCTCTGAGAGCGGAGCGGAGCAGAGCGGAGCATCTCAGAGCGTCTCAGAGCGGAGCGTCTCAGAGCGGAGCGGAGCAGAGCGTCTCAGAGCGGAGCGGAGCGTCTCAGAGCGGAGCGTCTCAGAGCGTCTCAGAGCGGAGCGGAGCGGAGCAGAGCAGTCTCAGAGCGGAGCAGTCTCAGAGCGGAGCGGAGCAGAGCGTCTCAGAGCAGAGCGTCTCAGAGCAGAGCGTCTCAAAGCAGAGCGTCTCAGAGCGGAGCAGAGCAGAGCGTCTCAGAGCGGAGCAGTCTCAGAGCGGAGCGTCTCAGAGCGGAGCGTCTCAGAGCAGAGCGTCTCAGAGCAGAGCGGAGCGGAGCGTCTCAGAGCGGAGCGTCTCAGAGCGGAGCGGAGCAGAGCGTCTCAGAGCGGAGCGGAGCAGAGCGGAGCATCTCAGAGCGTCTCAGAGCAGAGCGTCTCAGAGCGGAGCGGAGCGGAGCAGAGCGTCTCAGAGCGGAGCATCTCAGAGCGGAGCGGAGCGGAGCAGAGCGTCTCAGAGCGGAGCGGAGCAGAGCGGAGCATCTCAGAGCGGAGCGGAGCGGAGCGGAGCGGAGCGGAGCGTCTGAGAGCAGGGCGGAGCGGAGCGGAGCAGAGCGTCTCAGAGCGGAGCAGAGCGGAGCATCTCAGAGCGGAGCATCTCAGAGCGGAGCGGAGCAGAGCGTCTCAGAGCGTCTCAGAGCGGAGCGGAGCAGAGCGTCTCAGAGCGGAGCATCTCAGAGCGGAGCATCTCAGAGCAGAGCGGAGCAGAGCAGAGCGTCTCAGAGCGGAGCAGTCTCAGAGTGGAGCATCTCGGAGCGGAGCATCTCAGAGCGTCTCTCTCTCGGAGCATCTCAGCAGAGCGTCTCTGAGACGCTCTGCTCCGCTCCGCTCTGAGATGCTCCGCTCTGAGATGCTCCGCTCTGCTCCACTCTGAGACGCTCTGCTCCGCTCCGCTCCGCTCCACTCTGCTCTGAGATGCTCCGCTCTGAGATGCTCCGCTCTGAGACGCTCTGCTCCGCTCCGCTCTGAGACGCTCCGCTCTGAGACTTTCTGCTCTGAGACGCTCTGCTCCGCTCCGCTCTGCTCCGCTCCGCTCTGAGAAACTCTTCTCAGACTCGGAGCAGAGCATCTCAGAGCAGAGCGGAGCGTCTGAGAGCGGAGCGGAGCAGAGCGTCTCAGAGCGGAGCGGAGCGGAGCAGAGCGTCTCAGAGCGGAGCGGAGCAGAGCGTCTCAGAGCGGAGCGGAGCATCTCAGAGCGTCTCAGAGCAGAGCGTCTCAGAGCGGAGCGGAGCATCTCAGAGCGTCTCAGAGCGGAGCGGAGCATCTCAGAGCGTCTCAGAGCAGAGCGGAGCATCTCAGAGCGTCTCAGAGCGGAGCGGAGCATCTCAGAGCGTCTCAGAGCGGAGCGGAGCATCTCAGAGCGTCTCAGAGCAGAGCGGAGCATCTCAGAGCGTCTCAGAGCGGAGCGGAGCATCTCAGAGCGTCTCAGAGCAGAGCGGAGCATCTCAGAGCGTCTCAGAGCGGAGCGGAGCAGAGCGCCTCAGAGCGGAACAGTCTCAGAGCGGAGCGTCTCGGAGCAGAGTGTCTCAGAGCAGAGCGTCTCAGAGCGGAGCAGAGCGTCTCAGAGCAGAGCGGAGCAGAGCGCCTCAGAGCGGAACAGTCTCAGAGCGGAGCGTCTCGGAGCAGAGCGTCTCAGAGCAGAGCGGAGCGGAGCGTCTCAGAGCGGAGCGTCTCAGAGCGGAGCGTCTCAGAGCGGAGCGTCGAAGAGCGGAGCGGAGCAGAGCATCTCAGAGCGGAGCGGAGCAGAGCGTCTCAGAGCGGAGCGGAGCATCTCAGAGCAGAGCGGAGCGTCTGAGAGCGGAGCGGAGCAGAGCGTCTCAGAGCGGAGCGGAGCAGAGCGGAGCATCTCAGAGCGTCTCAGAGCGGAGCGGAGCAGAGCGCCTCAGAGCGGAACAGTCTCAGAGCGGAGCGTCTCGGAGCAGAGCGTCTCAGAGCAGAGCGGAGCGGAGCGTCTCAGAGCGGAGCGTCTCAGAGCGGAGCGGAGCAGAGCGTCTCAGAGCGGAGCGGAGCAGAGCGTCTCAGAGCAGAGCGTCTCAGAGCGGAACGGAGCAGAGCGGAGCATCTCAGAGCAGAGCGGAGCGGAGCAGAGCGTCTCAGAGCGGAGCAGAGCGGAGCATCTCAGAGCGGAGCATCTCAGAGCGGAGCGGAGCAGAGCGTCTCAGAGCGTCTCAGAGCGTCTCAGAGCGGAGCGGAGCAGAGCGTCTCAGAGCGGAGCATCTCAGAGCGGAGCATCTCAGAGCAGAGCGGAGCAGAGCAGAGCGTCTCAGAGCGGAGCAGTCTCAGAGCGGAGCGTCTCGGAGCAGAGCATCTCAGAGCAGAGCGGAGCGTCTGAGAGCGGAGCATCTCAGAGCGTCTCAGAGCGGAGCGGAGCAGAGCGTCTCAGAGCAGAGCGCCTCAGAGCGGAACAGTCTCAGAGCGGAGCGTCTCGGAGCAGAGCGTCTCAGAGCAGAGCGTCTCAGAGCGGAGCGTCTCAGAGCGGAGCGTCTCAGAGCGGAGCGGAGCAGAGCATCTCAGAGCGGAGCGGAGCAGAGCGTCTCAGAGCGGAGCGGAGCATCTCAGAGCAGAGCGGAGCGTCTGAGAGCGGAGCGGAGCAGAGCGTCTCAGAGCGGAGCGGAGCAGAGCGGAGCATCTCAGAGCGTCTCAGAGCGGAGCGGAGCAGAGCGCCTCAGAGCGGAACAGTCTCAGAGCGGAGCGTCTCGGAGCAGAGCGTCTCAGAGCAGAGCGGAGCGGAGCGTCTCAGAGCGGAGCGTCTCAGAGCGGAGCGGAGCAGAGCGTCTCAGAGCGGAGCGGAGCAGAGCGTCTCAGAGCAGAGCGTCTCAGAGCGGAGCGGAGCAGAGCGTCTCAGAGCGGAGCGGAGCGGAGCAGAGCGTCTCAGAGCAGAGTGTCTCAGAGCGGAGCGGAGCGGAGCAGAGCGTCTCAGAGCAGAAAGTCTCAGAGCGGAGCGTCTCAGAGCGGAGCATCTCAGAGCAGAGTGGAGCGGAGCAGAGCGTCTCAGAGCGGAGCAGAGCGGAGCATCTCAGAGCGGAGCATCTCAGAGCGGAGCGTCTCAGAGCGTCTCAGAGCGTCTCAGAGCGGAGCGGAGCAGAGCGTCTCAGAGCGGAGCGGAGCAGAGCGTCTCAGAGCGTCTCAGAGCGTCTCAGAGCGGAGCGGAGCAGAGCGTCTCAGAGCGGAGCATCTCAGAGCGGAGCATCTCAGAGCAGAGCGGAGCAGAGCAGAGCGTCTCAGAGCGGAGCAGTCTCAGAGCGGAGCGTCTCGGAGCAGAGCATCTCAGAGCAGAGCGGAGCGTCTGAGAGCGGAGCATCTCAGAGCGTCTCAGAGCGGAGCGGAGCAGAGCGTCTCAGAGCAGAGCGCCTCAGAGCGGAACAGTCTCAGAGCGGAGCGTCTCGGAGCAGAGCGTCTCAGAGCAGAGCGTCTCAGAGCGGAGCGTCTCAGAGCGGAGCGTCTCAGAGCGGAGCGGAGCAGAGCATCTCAGAGCGGAGCGGAGCAGAGCGTCTCAGAGCGGAGCGGAGCATCTCAGAGCAGAGCGGAGCGTCTGAGAGCGGAGCGGAGCAGAGCGTCTCAGAGCGGAGCGGAGCAGAGCGGAGCATCTCAGAGCGTCTCAGAGCGGAGCGGAGCAGAGCGCCTCAGAGCGGAACAGTCTCAGAGCGGAGCGTCTCGGAGCAGAGCGTCTCAGAGCAGAGCGGAGCGGAGCGTCTCAGAGCGGAGCGTCTCAGAGCGGAGCGGAGCAGAGCGTCTCAGAGCGGAGCGGAGCAGAGCGTCTCAGAGCAGAGCGTCTCAGAGCGGAGCGGAGCAGAGCGTCTCAGAGCGGAGCGGAGCGGAGCAGAGCGTCTCAGAGCAGAGCGTCTCAGAGCGGAGCGTCTCAGAGCGGAGCAGAGCGTCTCAGAGCAGAGCGGAGCAGAGCGCCTCAGAGCGGAACAGTCTCAGAGCGGAGCGTCTCGGAGCAGAGCGTCTCAGAGCAGAGCGGAGCGGAGCGTCTCAGAGCGGAGCGTCTCAGAGCGGAGCGTCTCAGAGCGGAGCGTCGAAGAGCGGAGCGGAGCAGAGCATCTCAGAGCGGAGCGGAGCAGAGCGTCTCAGAGCGGAGCGGAGCATCTCAGAGCAGAGCGGAGCGTCTGAGAGCGGAGCGGAGCAGAGCGTCTCAGAGCGGAGCGGAGCAGAGCGGAGCATCTCAGAGCGTCTCAGAGCGGAGCGGAGCAGAGCGCCTCAGAGCGGAACAGTCTCAGAGCGGAGCGTCTCGGAGCAGAGCGTCTCAGAGCAGAGCGGAGCGGAGCGTCTCAGAGCGGAGCGTCTCAGAGCGGAGCGGAGCAGAGCGTCTCAGAGCGGAGCGGAGCAGAGCAGAGCGTCTCAGAGCGGAGCGGAGCAGAGCGGAGCATCTCAGAGCAGAGCGGAGCGGAGCAGAGCGTCTCAGAGCGGAGCAGAGCGGAGCATCTCAGAGCGGAGCATCTCAGAGCGGAGCGGAGCAGAGCGTCTCAGAGCGTCTCAGAGCGTCTCAGAGCGGAGCGGAGCAGAGCGTCTCAGAGCGGAGCATCTCAGAGCGGAGCATCTCAGAGCAGAGCGGAGCAGAGCAGAGCGTCTCAGAGCGGAGCAGTCTCAGAGCGGAGCGTCTCGGAGCAGAGCATCTCAGAGCAGAGCGGAGCGTCTGAGAGCGGAGCATCTCAGAGCGTCTCAGAGCGGAGCGGAGCAGAGCGTCTCAGAGCAGAGCGCCTCAGAGCGGAACAGTCTCAGAGCGGAGCGTCTCGGAGCAGAGCGTCTCAGAGCAGAGCGTCTCAGAGCGGAGCGTCTCAGAGCGGAGCGTCTCAGAGCGGAGCGGAGCAGAGCATCTCAGAGCGGAGCGGAGCAGAGCGTCTCAGAGCGGAGCGGAGCATCTCAGAGCAGAGCGGAGCGTCTGAGAGCGGAGCGGAGCAGAGCGTCTCAGAGCGGAGCGGAGCAGAGCGGAGCATCTCAGAGCGTCTCAGAGCGGAGCGGAGCAGAGCGCCTCAGAGCGGAACAGTCTCAGAGCGGAGCGTCTCGGAGCAGAGCGTCTCAGAGCAGAGCGGAGCGGAGCGTCTCAGAGCGGAGCGTCTCAGAGCGGAGCGGAGCAGAGCGTCTCAGAGCGGAGCGGAGCAGAGCGTCTCAGAGCAGAGCGTCTCAGAGCGGAGCGGAGCAGAGCGTCTCAGAGCGGAGCGGAGCGGAGCAGAGCGTCTCAGAGCAGAGTGTCTCAGAGCGGAGCGGAGCGGAGCAGAGCGTCTCAGAGCAGAAAGTCTCAGAGCGGAGCGTCTCAGAGCGGAGCATCTCAGAGCAGAGTGGAGCGGAGCAGAGCGTCTCAGAGCGGAGCAGAGCGGAGCATCTCAGAGCGGAGCATCTCAGAGCGGAGCGGAGCAGAGCGTCTCAGAGCGTCTCAGAGCGGAGCGGAGCAGAGCGTCTCAGAGCGGAGCGGAGCAGAGCGTCTCAGAGCGTCTCAGAGCGTCTCAGAGCGGAGCGGAGCAGAGCGTCTCAGAGCGGAGCATCTCAGAGCGGAGCATCTCAGAGCAGAGCGGAGCAGAGCAGAGCGTCTCAGAGCGGAGCAGTCTCAGAGCGGAGCGTCTCGGAGCAGAGCATCTCAGAGCAGAGCGGAGCGTCTGAGAGCGGAGCATCTCAGAGCGTCTCAGAGCGGAGCGGAGCAGAGCGTCTCAGAGCAGAGCGCCTCAGAGCGGAACAGTCTCAGAGCGGAGCGTCTCGGAGCAGAGCGTCTCAGAGCAGAGCGTCTCAGAGCGGAGCGTCTCAGAGCGGAGCGTCTCAGAGCGGAGCGGAGCGTCTCAGAGCGGAGCGTCTCAGAGCGGAGCGTCTCAGAGCGGAGCGGAGCAGAGCATCTCAGAGCGGAGCGGAGCAGAGCGTCTCAGAGCAGAAAGTCTCAGAGCGGAGCGTCTCAGAGCGGAGCGGAGCAGAGCGTCTCAGAGCGGAGCATCTCAGAGCGGAGCATCTCAGAGCAGAGCGGAGCGGAGCGGAGCGGAGCAGAGCGTCTCAGAGCGGAGCAGAGCGGAGCATCTCAGAGCGGAGCATGTCAGAGCGGAGCATCTCAGAGCGGAGCGGAGCGGAGCGGAGCAGAGCGTCTCAGAGCGTCTCAGAGCGGAGCGTCTCAGAGCGGAGCGGAGCAGAGCGTCTCAGAGCGGAGCATCTCAGAGCGGAGCATCTCAGAGCAGAGCGGAGCAGAGCAGAGCGTCTCAGAGCGGAGCAGTCTCAGAGCGGAGCGTCTCGGAGCAGAGCATCTCAGAGCGGAGCGGAGCGTCTGAGAGCGGAGCGGAGCAGAGCGTCTCAGAGCGGAGCGGAGCATCTCAGAGCGTCTCAGAGCGGAGCGGAGCATCTCAGAGCGTCTCAGAGCAGAGCGTCTCAGAGCGGAGCGGAGCATCTCAGAGCGTCTCAGAGCAGAGCGGAGCATCTCAGAGCGGAGCATCTCAGAGCGGAGCGGAGCGGAGCATCTCAGAGCGTCTCAGAGCGGAGCGGAGCAGAGCGTCTCAGAGCGGAGCGGAGCATCTCAGAGCGTCTCAGAGCGGAGCGGAGCATCTCAGAGCGTCTCAGAGCAGAGCGGAGCATCTCAGAGCAGAGCGGAGCAGAGCAGAGCGTCTCAGAGCGGAGCAGTCTCAGAGCGGAGCGTCTCGGAGCAGAGCATCTCAGAGCAGAGCGGAGCGTCTCAGAGCGGAGCGGAGCATCTCAGAGCGTCTCAGAGCAGAGCGTCTCAGAGCGGAGCGGAGCAGAGCGTCTCAGAGCGGAGCGGAGCATCTCAGAGCGTCTCAGAGCGGAGCGGAGCGTCTCAGAGCGGAGCGGAGCGTCTCAGAGCGGAGCGGAGCAGAGCGGAGCGGAGCAGAGCGTCTCAGAGCGGAGCGGAGCAGAGCGTCTCAGAGCAGAGCGGAGCATCTCAGAGCAGAGCGGAGCGTCTGAGAGCGGAGCGGAGCAGAGCGTCTCAGAGCGGAGCGGAGCATCTCAGAGCGTCTCAGAGCGGAGCGTCTCAGAGCGGAGCGGAGCAGAGCGTCTCAGAGCGGAGCGGAGCGTCTCAGAGCGTCTCAGAGCGGAGCGGAGCGGAGCAGAGCAGTCTCAGAGCGGAGCAGTCTCAGAGCGGAGCGGAGCGTCTCAGAGCGGAGCGGAGCAGAGCGTCTCAGAGCAGAGCGTCTCAAAGCAGAGCGTCTCAAAGCAGAGCGTCTCAGAGCGGAGCAGAGCAGAGCGGAGCGTCTCAGAGCAGAGCGTCTCAGAGCAGAGCGGAGCGGAGCGTCTCAGAGCGGAGCGTCTCAGAGCGGAGCGGAGCAGAGCGTCTCAGAGCGGAGCGTCTCAGAGCGGAGCGGAGCAGAGCGGAGCGGAGCGGAGCAGAGCGGAGCGGAGCGGAGCGTCTCAGAGCGGAGCGGAGCATCTCAGAGCGTCTCAGAGCAGAGCGTCTCAGAGCAGAGCGTCTCAGAGCGGAGCGGAGCATCTCAGAGCGTCTCAGAGCAGAGCGTCTCAGAGCGTCTCAGAGCGTCTCAGAGCGGAGCGGAGCAGAGCGGAGCGTCTCGGAGCAGAGCGTCTCAGAGCGGAGCGTCTCAGAGCGGAGCAGAGTGTCTCAGAGCGGAGCGGAGCAGAGCGTCTCAGAGCAGAGCGTCTCAGAGCGGAGCGGAGCAGAGCGTCTCAGAGCAGAGCGGAGCATCTCAGAGCAGAGCGGAGCGTCTGAGAGCGGAGCGGAGCGGAGCAGAGCGGAGCATCTCAGAGCGTCTCAGAGCAGAGCGTCTCAGAGCGGAGCGGAGCGTCTCAGAGCGGAGCGGAGCAGAGCGGAGCGGAGCAGAGCGTCTCAGAGCGGAGCGGAGCAGAGCGTCTCAGAGCAGAGCGGAGCATCTCAGAGCAGAGCGGAGCGTCTGAGCTTTGAGACGCTCTGCTCCGCTCCGCTCTGAAACGCTCTGCTCTGCTCCGCTCTGCTCTGAGACGCTCTGCTCCGCTCCGCTCTGAGACGCTCCGCTCTGAGACGCTCTGAGAGCGGAGCGGAGCAGAGCGGAGCATCTCAGAGCGTCTCAGAGCGGAGCGTCTCAGAGCGGAGCGGAGCAGAGCGTCTCAGAGCGGAGCGGAGCGTCTCAGAGCGGAGCGTCTCAGAGCGTCTCAGAGCGGAGCGGAGCGGAGCAGAGCAGTCTCAGAGCGGAGCAGTCTCAGAGCGGAGCGGAGCAGAGCGGAGCGGAGCAGAGCGTCTCAGAGCAGAGCGTCTCAGAGCAGAGCGTCTCAAAGCAGAGCGTCTCAGAGCGGAGCAGAGCAGAGCGTCTCAGAGCGGAGCAGTCTCAGAGCGGAGCGTCTCAGAGCGGAGCGTCTCAGAGCAGAGCGTCTCAGAGCAGAGCGGAGCGGAGCGTCTCAGAGCGGAGCGTCTCAGAGCGGAGCGGAGCAGAGCGTCTCAGAGCGGAGCGGAGCAGAGCGGAGCATCTCAGAGCGTCTCAGAGCAGAGCGTCTCAGAGCGGAGCGGAGCGGAGCAGAGCGTCTCAGAGCGGAGCATCTCAGAGCGGAGCGGAGCGGAGCAGAGCGTCTCAGAGCGGAGCGGAGCAGAGCGGAGCATCTCAGAGCGGAGCGGAGCGGAGCGGAGCGGAGCGGAGCGTCTGAGAGCAGGGCGGAGCGGAGCGGAGCAGAGCGTCTCAGAGCGGAGCAGAGCGGAGCATCTCAGAGCGGAGCATCTCAGAGCGGAGCGGAGCAGAGCGTCTCAGAGCGTCTCAGAGCGGAGCGGAGCAGAGCGTCTCAGAGCGGAGCATCTCAGAGCGGAGCATCTCAGAGCAGAGCGGAGCAGAGCAGAGCGTCTCAGAGCGGAGCAGTCTCAGAGTGGAGCATCTCGGAGCGGAGCATCTCAGAGCGTCTCTCTCTCGGAGCATCTCAGCAGAGCGTCTCTGAGACGCTCTGCTCCGCTCCGCTCTGAGATGCTCCGCTCTGAGATGCTCCGCTCTGCTCCACTCTGAGACGCTCTGCTCCGCTCCGCTCCGCTCCACTCTGCTCTGAGATGCTCCGCTCTGAGATGCTCCGCTCTGAGACGCTCTGCTCCGCTCCGCTCTGAGACGCTCCGCTCTGAGACTTTCTGCTCTGAGACGCTCTGCTCCGCTCCGCTCTGCTCCGCTCCGCTCTGAGAAACTCTTCTCAGACTCGGAGCAGAGCATCTCAGAGCAGAGCGGAGCGTCTGAGAGCGGAGCGGAGCAGAGCGTCTCAGAGCGGAGCGGAGCGGAGCAGAGCGTCTCAGAGCGGAGCGGAGCAGAGCGTCTCAGAGCGGAGCGGAGCATCTCAGAGCGTCTCAGAGCAGAGCGTCTCAGAGCGGAGCGGAGCATCTCAGAGCGTCTCAGAGCGGAGCGGAGCATCTCAGAGCGTCTCAGAGCAGAGCGGAGCATCTCAGAGCGTCTCAGAGCGGAGCGGAGCATCTCAGAGCGTCTCAGAGCGGAGCGGAGCATCTCAGAGCGTCTCAGAGCAGAGCGGAGCATCTCAGAGCGTCTCAGAGCGGAGCGGAGCATCTCAGAGCGTCTCAGAGCAGAGCGGAGCATCTCAGAGCGTCTCAGAGCGGAGCGGAGCAGAGCGCCTCAGAGCGGAACAGTCTCAGAGCGGAGCGTCTCGGAGCAGAGTGTCTCAGAGCAGAGCGGAGCAGAGCGCCTCAGAGCGGAACAGTCTCAGAGCGGAGCGTCTCGGAGCAGAGCGTCTCAGAGCAGAGCGGAGCGTCTCAGAGCGGAGCGTCTCAGAGCGGAGCAGAGCGTCTCAGAGCAGAGCGGAGCAGAGCGCCTCAGAGCGGAACAGTCTCAGAGCGGAGCGTCTCGGAGCAGAGCGTCTCAGAGCAGAGCGGAGCGGAGCGTCTCAGAGCGGAGCGTCTCAGAGCGGAGCGTCTCAGAGCGGAGCGTCGAAGAGCGGAGCGGAGCAGAGCATCTCAGAGCGGAGCGGAGCAGAGCGTCTCAGAGCGGAGCGGAGCATCTCAGAGCAGAGCGGAGCGTCTGAGAGCGGAGCGGAGCAGAGCGTCTCAGAGCGGAGCGGAGCAGAGCGGAGCATCTCAGAGCGTCTCAGAGCGGAGCGGAGCAGAGCGCCTCAGAGCGGAACAGTCTCAGAGCGGAGCGTCTCGGAGCAGAGCGTCTCAGAGCAGAGCGGAGCGGAGCGTCTCAGAGCGGAGCGTCTCAGAGCGGAGCGGAGCAGAGCGTCTCAGAGCGGAGCGGAGCAGAGCGTCTCAGAGCAGAGCGTCTCAGAGCGGAACGGAGCAGAGCGGAGCATCTCAGAGCAGAGCGGAGCGGAGCAGAGCGTCTCAGAGCGGAGCAGAGCGGAGCATCTCAGAGCGGAGCATCTCAGAGCGGAGCGGAGCAGAGCGTCTCAGAGCGTCTCAGAGCGTCTCAGAGCGGAGCGGAGCAGAGCGTCTCAGAGCGGAGCATCTCAGAGCGGAGCATCTCAGAGCAGAGCGGAGCAGAGCAGAGCGTCTCAGAGCGGAGCAGTCTCAGAGCGGAGCGTCTCGGAGCAGAGCATCTCAGAGCAGAGCGGAGCGTCTGAGAGCGGAGCATCTCAGAGCGTCTCAGAGCGGAGCGGAGCAGAGCGTCTCAGAGCAGAGCGCCTCAGAGCGGAACAGTCTCAGAGCGGAGCGTCTCGGAGCAGAGCGTCTCAGAGCAGAGCGTCTCAGAGCGGAGCGTCTCAGAGCGGAGCGTCTCAGAGCGGAGCGGAGCAGAGCATCTCAGAGCGGAGCGGAGCAGAGCGTCTCAGAGCGGAGCGGAGCATCTCAGAGCAGAGCGGAGCGTCTGAGAGCGGAGCGGAGCAGAGCGTCTCAGAGCGGAGCGGAGCAGAGCGGAGCATCTCAGAGCGTCTCAGAGCGGAGCGGAGCAGAGCGCCTCAGAGCGGAACAGTCTCAGAGCGGAGCGTCTCGGAGCAGAGCGTCTCAGAGCAGAGCGGAGCGGAGCGTCTCAGAGCGGAGCGTCTCAGAGCGGAGCGGAGCAGAGCGTCTCAGAGCGGAGCGGAGCAGAGCGTCTCAGAGCAGAGCGTCTCAGAGCGGAGCGGAGCAGAGCGTCTCAGAGCGGAGCGGAGCGGAGCAGAGCGTCTCAGAGCAGAGTGTCTCAGAGCGGAGCGGAGCGGAGCAGAGCGTCTCAGAGCAGAAAGTCTCAGAGCGGAGCGTCTCAGAGCGGAGCATCTCAGAGCAGAGTGGAGCGGAGCAGAGCGTCTCAGAGCGGAGCAGAGCGGAGCATCTCAGAGCGGAGCATCTCAGAGCGGAGCGTCTCAGAGCGTCTCAGAGCGTCTCAGAGCGGAGCGGAGCAGAGCGTCTCAGAGCGGAGCGGAGCAGAGCGTCTCAGAGCGTCTCAGAGCGTCTCAGAGCGGAGCGGAGCAGAGCGTCTCAGAGCGGAGCATCTCAGAGCGGAGCATCTCAGAGCAGAGCGGAGCAGAGCAGAGCGTCTCAGAGCGGAGCAGTCTCAGAGCGGAGCGTCTCGGAGCAGAGCATCTCAGAGCAGAGCGGAGCGTCTGAGAGCGGAGCATCTCAGAGCGTCTCAGAGCGGAGCGGAGCAGAGCGTCTCAGAGCAGAGCGCCTCAGAGCGGAACAGTCTCAGAGCGGAGCGTCTCGGAGCAGAGCGTCTCAGAGCAGAGCGTCTCAGAGCGGAGCGTCTCAGAGCGGAGCGTCTCAGAGCGGAGCGGAGCAGAGCATCTCAGAGCGGAGCGGAGCAGAGCGTCTCAGAGCGGAGCGGAGCATCTCAGAGCAGAGCGGAGCGTCTGAGAGCGGAGCGGAGCAGAGCGTCTCAGAGCGGAGCGGAGCAGAGCGGAGCATCTCAGAGCGTCTCAGAGCGGAGCGGAGCAGAGCGCCTCAGAGCGGAACAGTCTCAGAGCGGAGCGTCTCGGAGCAGAGCGTCTCAGAGCAGAGCGGAGCGGAGCGTCTCAGAGCGGAGCGTCTCAGAGCGGAGCGGAGCAGAGCGTCTCAGAGCGGAGCGGAGCAGAGCGTCTCAGAGCAGAGCGTCTCAGAGCGGAGCGGAGCAGAGCGTCTCAGAGCGGAGCGGAGCGGAGCAGAGCGTCTCAGAGCAGAGCGTCTCAGAGCGGAGCGTCTCAGAGCGGAGCAGAGCGTCTCAGAGCAGAGCGGAGCAGAGCGCCTCAGAGCGGAACAGTCTCAGAGCGGAGCGTCTCGGAGCAGAGCGTCTCAGAGCAGAGCGGAGCGGAGCGTCTCAGAGCGGAGCGTCTCAGAGCGGAGCGTCTCAGAGCGGAGCGTCGAAGAGCGGAGCGGAGCAGAGCATCTCAGAGCGGAGCGGAGCAGAGCGTCTCAGAGCGGAGCGGAGCATCTCAGAGCAGAGCGGAGCGTCTGAGAGCGGAGCGGAGCAGAGCGTCTCAGAGCGGAGCGGAGCAGAGCGGAGCATCTCAGAGCGTCTCAGAGCGGAGCGGAGCAGAGCGCCTCAGAGCGGAACAGTCTCAGAGCGGAGCGTCTCGGAGCAGAGCGTCTCAGAGCAGAGCGGAGCGGAGCGTCTCAGAGCGGAGCGTCTCAGAGCGGAGCGGAGCAGAGCGTCTCAGAGCGGAGCGTCTCAGAGCAGAGCGTCTCAGAGCGGAGCGGAGCAGAGCGGAGCATCTCAGAGCAGAGCGGAGCGGAGCAGAGCGTCTCAGAGCGGAGCAGAGCGGAGCATCTCAGAGCGGAGCATCTCAGAGCGGAGCGGAGCAGAGCGTCTCAGAGCGTCTCAGAGCGTCTCAGAGCGGAGCGGAGCAGAGCGTCTCAGAGCGGAGCATCTCAGAGCGGAGCATCTCAGAGCAGAGCGGAGCAGAGCAGAGCGTCTCAGAGCGGAGCAGTCTCAGAGCGGAGCGTCTCGGAGCAGAGCATCTCAGAGCAGAGCGGAGCGTCTGAGAGCGGAGCATCTCAGAGCGTCTCAGAGCGGAGCGGAGCAGAGCGTCTCAGAGCAGAGCGCCTCAGAGCGGAACAGTCTCAGAGCGGAGCGTCTCGGAGCAGAGCGTCTCAGAGCAGAGCGTCTCAGAGCGGAGCGTCTCAGAGCGGAGCGTCTCAGAGCGGAGCGGAGCAGAGCATCTCAGAGCGGAGCGGAGCAGAGCGTCTCAGAGCGGAGCGGAGCATCTCAGAGCAGAGCGGAGCGTCTGAGAGCGGAGCGGAGCAGAGCGTCTCAGAGCGGAGCGGAGCAGAGCGGAGCATCTCAGAGCGTCTCAGAGCGGAGCGGAGCAGAGCGCCTCAGAGCGGAACAGTCTCAGAGCGGAGCGTCTCGGAGCAGAGCGTCTCAGAGCAGAGCGGAGCGGAGCGTCTCAGAGCGGAGCGTCTCAGAGCGGAGCGGAGCAGAGCGTCTCAGAGCGGAGCGGAGCAGAGCGTCTCAGAGCAGAGCGTCTCAGAGCGGAGCGGAGCAGAGCGTCTCAGAGCGGAGCGGAGCGGAGCAGAGCGTCTCAGAGCAGAGTGTCTCAGAGCGGAGCGGAGCGGAGCAGAGCGTCTCAGAGCAGAAAGTCTCAGAGCGGAGCGTCTCAGAGCGGAGCATCTCAGAGCAGAGTGGAGCGGAGCAGAGCGTCTCAGAGCGGAGCAGAGCGGAGCATCTCAGAGCGGAGCATCTCAGAGCGGAGCGGAGCAGAGCGTCTCAGAGCGTCTCAGAGCGGAGCGGAGCAGAGCGTCTCAGAGCGGAGCGGAGCAGAGCGTCTCAGAGCGTCTCAGAGCGTCTCAGAGCGGAGCGGAGCAGAGCGTCTCAGAGCGGAGCATCTCAGAGCGGAGCATCTCAGAGCAGAGCGGAGCAGAGCAGAGCGTCTCAGAGCGGAGCAGTCTCAGAGCGGAGCGTCTCGGAGCAGAGCATCTCAGAGCAGAGCGGAGCGTCTGAGAGCGGAGCATCTCAGAGCGTCTCAGAGCGGAGCGGAGCAGAGCGTCTCAGAGCAGAGCGCCTCAGAGCGGAACAGTCTCAGAGCGGAGCGTCTCGGAGCAGAGCGTCTCAGAGCAGAGCGTCTCAGAGCGGAGCGTCTCAGAGCGGAGCGTCTCAGAGCGGAGCGGAGCAGAGCATCTCAGAGCGGAGCGGAGCAGAGCGTCTCAGAGCGGAGCGGAGCATCTCAGAGCAGAGCGGAGCGTCTGAGAGCGGAGCGGAGCAGAGCGTCTCAGAGCGGAGCGGAGCAGAGCGGAGCATCTCAGAGCGTCTCAGAGCGGAGCGGAGCAGAGCGCCTCAGAGCGGAACAGTCTCAGAGCGGAGCGTCTCGGAGCAGAGCGTCTCAGAGCAGAGCGGAGCGGAGCGTCTCAGAGCGGAGCGTCTCAGAGCGGAGCGGAGCAGAGCGTCTCAGAGCGGAGCGGAGCAGAGCGTCTCAGAGCAGAGCGTCTCAGAGCGGAGCGGAGCAGAGCGTCTCAGAGCGGAGCGGAGCGGAGCAGAGCGTCTCAGAGCAGAGTGTCTCAGAGCGGAGCGGAGCGGAGCAGAGCGTCTCAGAGCAGAAAGTCTCAGAGCGGAGCGTCTCAGAGCGGAGCATCTCAGAGCAGAGTGGAGCGGAGCAGAGCGTCTCAGAGCGGAGCAGAGCGGAGCATCTCAGAGCGGAGCATCTCAGAGCGGAGCGGAGCAGAGCGTCTCAGAGCGTCTCAGAGCGGAGCGGAGCAGAGCGTCTCAGAGCGGAGCATCTCAGAGCGGAGCATCTCAGAGCAGAGCGGAGCAGAGCAGAGCGTCTCAGAGCGGAGCAGTCTCAGAGCGGAGCAGTCTCAGAGCGGAGCGTCTCGGAGCAGAGCATCTCAGAGCAGAGCGGAGCGTCTGAGAGCGGAGCGGAGCAGAGCGTCTCAGAGCGGAGCGGAGCATCTCAGAGCGTCTCAGAGCGGAGCTGAGCAGAGCGTCTCAGAGCGGAGCGGAGCATCTCAGAGCGTCTCAGAGCAGAGCGTCTCAGAGCGGAGCAGAGCAGAGCGTCTCAGAGCGGAGCAGTCTCAGAGCGGAGCGTCTCAGAGCGGAGCGGAGCGGAGCGTCTCAGAGCAGAGCGGAGCGGAGCGTCTCAGAGCGGAGCGGAGCAGAGCGTCGCGGAGCGGAGCGGAGCAGAGCGGAGCATCTCAGAGCGTCTCAGAGCGGAGCGTCTCAGAGCGGAGCGGAGCAGAGCGTCTCAGAGCAGAGCGGAGCAGAGCAGAGCGTTTCAGAGCGGAGCGGAGCAGAGCGTCTCAAAGCAGAGCGTCTCAGAGCGGAGCGGAGCGGAGCAGAGCGTCTCAGAGCGGAGCGTCTCAGAGCAGAGCGTCTCAGAGCAGAGCGTCTCAGAGCAGAACGGAGCAGAGCGTCTCAGAGCGGAGCGGAGCGGAGCAGAGCGTCTCAGAGCGGAGCATCTCAGAGCGGAGCGGAGCGGAGCAGAGCGTCTCAGAGCGGAGCGGAGCATCTCAGAGCGGAGCGGAGCGGAGCAGAGCGTCTCAGAGCGGAGCGGAGCAGAGCGTCTCAGAGCGTCTCAGAGCGGAGCGTCTCAGAGCGGAGCGTCTCAGAGCAGAGCGTCTCAGAGCAGAGCGTCTCAGAGCGTCTCAGAGCGGAGCGGAGCAGAGCGTCTCAGAGCAGAGCGTCTCAGAGCGGAGCACTCTCAGAGCGGAGCGGAGCAGAGCGGAGCGGAGCAGAGCGTCTCAGAGCGGAGCACTCTCAGAGCGGAGCGTCTCAGAGCGTCTCAGAGCGTCTCAGAGCGTCTCAGAGCAGAGCGTCTCAGAGCGGAGCAGTCTCAGAGCGGAGCGTCTCGGAGCAGAGCATCTCAGAGCAGAGCGGAGCGTCTGAGAGCGGAGCGGAGCAGAGCGGAGCAGAGCGTCTCAGAGCGGAGCGGAGCATCTCAGAGCGTCTCAGAGCAGAGCGTCTCAGAGCGGAACGGAGCAGAGCGTCTCAGAGCGGAGCGGAGCATCTCAGAGCGTCTCAGAGCAGAGCGTCTCAGAGCGGAGCGGAGCATCTCAGAGCGTCTCAGAGCGGAGCGGAGCATCTCAGAGCGTCTCAGAGCAGAGCGGAGCATCTCAGAGCGTCTCAGAGCGGAGCGGAGCATCTCAGAGCGTCTCAGAGCGGAGCGGAGCATCTCAGAGCAGAGCGGAGCATCTCAGAGCGTCTCAGAGCGGAGCGGAGAAGAGCGTCTCAGAGCAGAGCGCCTCAGAGCGGAACAGTCTCAGAGCAGAGCGTCTCAGAGCAGAGCGTCTCAGAGCGGAGCGTCTCAGAGCGGAGCGTCTCAGAGCGGAGCGGAGCAGAGCATCTCAGAGCGGAGCGGAGCAGAGCGTCTCAGAGCGGAGCGGAGCATCTCAGAGCAGAGCGGAGCGTCTGAGAGCGGAGCGGAGCAGAGCGTCTCAGAGCGGAGCGGAGCAGAGCGGAGCATCTCAGAGCGTCTCAGAGCGGAGCGGAGCAGAGCGCCTCAGAGCGGAACAGTCTCAGAGCGGAGCGTCTCGGAGCAGAGCGTCTCAGAGCAGAGCGGAGCGGAGCGTCTCAGAGCGGAGCGTCTCAGAGCGGAGCGGAGCAGAGCGTCTCAGAGCGGAGCGGAGCAGAGCGTCTCAGAGCAGAGCGTCTCAGAGCGGAGCGGAGCAGAGCGTCTCAGAGCGGAGCGGAGCGGAGCAGAGCGTCTCAGAGCAGAGTGTCTCAGAGCAGAGCGGAGCATCTCAGAGCGGAGCAGTCTCAGAGCGGAGCGTCTCGGAGCAGAGCGTCTCTGAGACGCTCTGCTCCGCTCCGCTCTGAGATGCTCCGCTCTGAGATGCTCCGCTCTGCTCCACTCTGAGACGCTCTGCTCCGCTCCGCTCCGCTCCACTCTGCTCTGAGATGCTCCGCTCTGAGATGCTCCGCTCTGAGACGCTCTGCTCCGCTCCGCTCTGAGACGCTCCGCTCTGAGACTTTCTGCTCTGAGACGCTCTGCTCCGCTCCGCTCTGCTCCGCTCCGCTCTGAGAAACTCTTCTCAGACTCGGAGCAGAGCATCTCAGAGCAGAGCGGAGCGTCTGAGAGCGGAGCGGAGCAGAGCGTCTCAGAGCGGAGCGGAGCGGAGCAGAGCGTCTCAGAGCGGAGCGGAGCAGAGCGTCTCAGAGCGGAGCGGAGCATCTCAGAGCGTCTCAGAGCAGAGCGTCTCAGAGCGGAGCGGAGCATCTCAGAGCGTCTCAGAGCGGAGCGGAGCATCTCAGAGCGTCTCAGAGCAGAGCGGAGCATCTCAGAGCGTCTCAGAGCGGAGCGGAGCATCTCAGAGCGTCTCAGAGCGGAGCGGAGCATCTCAGAGCGTCTCAGAGCAGAGCGGAGCATCTCAGAGCGTCTCAGAGCGGAGCGGAGCATCTCAGAGCGTCTCAGAGCAGAGCGGAGCATCTCAGAGCGTCTCAGAGCGGAGCGGAGCAGAGCGCCTCAGAGCGGAACAGTCTCAGAGCGGAGCGTCTCGGAGCAGAGTGTCTCAGAGCAGAGCGGAGCAGAGCGCCTCAGAGCGGAACAGTCTCAGAGCGGAGCGTCTCGGAGCAGAGCGTCTCAGAGCAGAGCGGAGCGTCTCAGAGCGGAGCGTCTCAGAGCGGAGCAGAGCGTCTCAGAGCAGAGCGGAGCAGAGCGCCTCAGAGCGGAACAGTCTCAGAGCGGAGCGTCTCGGAGCAGAGCGTCTCAGAGCAGAGCGGAGCGGAGCGTCTCAGAGCGGAGCGTCTCAGAGCGGAGCGTCGAAGAGCGGAGCGGAGCAGAGCATCTCAGAGCGGAGCGGAGCAGAGCGTCTCAGAGCGGAGCGGAGCATCTCAGAGCAGAGCGGAGCGTCTGAGAGCGGAGCGGAGCAGAGCGTCTCAGAGCGGAGCGGAGCAGAGCGGAGCATCTCAGAGCGTCTCAGAGCGGAGCGGAGCAGAGCGCCTCAGAGCGGAACAGTCTCAGAGCGGAGCGTCTCGGAGCAGAGCGTCTCAGAGCAGAGCGGAGCGGAGCGTCTCAGAGCGGAGCGTCTCAGAGCGGAGCGGAGCAGAGCGTCTCAGAGCGGAGCGGAGCAGAGCGTCTCAGAGCAGAGCGTCTCAGAGCGGAGCGGAGCAGAGCGGAGCATCTCAGAGCAGAGCGGAGCGGAGCAGAGCGTCTCAGAGCGGAGCAGAGCGGAGCATCTCAGAGCGGAGCATCTCAGAGCGGAGCGGAGCAGAGCGTCTCAGAGCGTCTCAGAGCGTCTCAGAGCGGAGCGGAGCAGAGCGTCTCAGAGCGGAGCATCTCAGAGCGGAGCATCTCAGAGCAGAGCGGAGCAGAGCAGAGCGTCTCAGAGCGGAGCAGTCTCAGAGCGGAGCGTCTCGGAGCAGAGCATCTCAGAGCAGAGCGGAGCGTCTGAGAGCGGAGCGGAGCAGAGCGTCTCAGAGCGGAGCGGAGCATCTCAGAGCGTCTCAGAGCGGAGCGGAGCATCTCAGAGCGTCTCAGAGCAGAGCGGAGCATCTCAGAGCGTCTCAGAGCGGAGCGGAGCATCTCAGAGCGTCTCAGAGCAGAGCGGAGCATCTCAGAGCAGAGCGGAGCAGAGCAGAGCGTCTCAGAGCGGAGCAGTCTCAGAGCGGAGCGTCTCGGAGCAGAGCATCTCAGAGCAGAGCGGAGCGTCTCAGAGCGGAGCGGAGCATCTCAGAGCGTCTCAGAGCAGAGCGTCTCAGAGCGGAGCGGAGCAGAGCGTCTCAGAGCGGAGCGGAGCATCTCAGAGCGTCTCAGAGCGGAGCGGAGCGTCTCAGAGCGGAGCGGAGCGTCTCAGAGCGGAGCGGAGCAGAGCGGAGCGGAGCAGAGCGTCTCAGAGCGGAGCGGAGCAGAGCGTCTCAGAGCAGAGCGGAGCATCTCAGAGCAGAGCGGAGCGTCTGAGAGCGGAGCGGAGCAGAGCGTCTCAGAGCGGAGCGGAGCATCTCAGAGCGTCTCAGAGCGGAGCGTCTCAGAGCGGAGCGGAGCAGAGCGTCTCAGAGCGGAGCGGAGCGTCTCAGAGCGTCTCAGAGCGGAGCGGAGCGGAGCAGAGCAGTCTCAGAGCGGAGCAGTCTCAGAGCGGAGCGGAGCGTCTCAGAGCGGAGCGGAGCAGAGCGTCTCAGAGCAGAGCGTCTCAAAGCAGAGCGTCTCAAAGCAGAGCGTCTCAGAGCGGAGCAGAGCAGAGCGGAGCGTCTCAGAGCAGAGCGTCTCAGAGCAGAGCGGAGCGGAGCGTCTCAGAGCGGAGCGTCTCAGAGCGGAGCGGAGCAGAGCGTCTCAGAGCGGAGCGTCTCAGAGCGGAGCATCTCAGAGCGTCTCAGAGCGGAGCGTCTCAGAGCGGAGCGGAGCAGAGCGTCTCAGAGCAGAGCGGAGCAGAGCAGAGCGTTTCAGAGCGGAGCGGAGCAGAGCGTCTCAAAGCAGAGCGTCTCAGAGCGGAGCAGAGCGGAGCGGAGCGGAGCGGAGCAGAGCGGAGCGGAGCGGAGCGTCTCAGAGCGGAGCGGAGCATCTCAGAGCGTCTCAGAGCAGAGCGTCTCAGAGCGGAGCGGAGCATCTCAGAGCGTCTCAGAGCAGAGCGTCTCAGAGCGTCTCAGAGCGTCTCAGAGCGGAGCGGAGCAGAGCGGAGCGTCTCGGAGCAGAGCGTCTCAGAGCGGAGCGTCTCAGAGCGGAGCAGAGTGTCTCAGAGCGGAGCGGAGCAGAGCGTCTCAGAGCAGAGCGTCTCAGAGCGGAGCGGAGCAGAGCGTCTCAGAGCAGAGCGGAGCATCTCAGAGCAGAGCGGAGCGTCTGAGAGCGGAGCGGAGCGGAGCAGAGCGGAGCATCTCAGAGCGTCTCAGAGCAGAGCGTCTCAGAGCGGAGCGGAGCGTCTCAGAGCGGAGCGGAGCAGAGCGGAGCGGAGCAGAGCGTCTCAGAGCGGAGCGGAGCAGAGCGTCTCAGAGCAGAGCGGAGCATCTCAGAGCAGAGCGGAGCGTCTGAGCTTTGAGACGCTCTGCTCCGCTCCGCTCTGAAACGCTCTGCTCTGCTCCGCTCTGCTCTGAGACGCTCTGCTCCGCTCCGCTCTGAGACGCTCCGCTCTGAGACGCTCTGAGAGCGGAGCGGAGCAGAGCGGAGCATCTCAGAGCGTCTCAGAGCGGAGCGTCTCAGAGCGGAGCGGAGCAGAGCGTCTCAGAGCGGAGCGGAGCGTCTCAGAGCGGAGCGTCTCAGAGCGTCTCAGAGCGGAGCGGAGCGGAGCAGAGCAGTCTCAGAGCGGAGCAGTCTCAGAGCGGAGCGGAGCGGAGCGGAGCGGAGCGGAGCGGAGCGGAGCAGAGCGTCTCAGAGCAGAGCGTCTCAGAGCAGAGCGTCTCAAAGCAGAGCGTCTCAGAGCGGAGCAGAGCAGAGCGTCTCAGAGCGGAGCAGTCTCAGAGCGGAGCGTCTCAGAGCGGAGCGTCTCAGAGCAGAGCGTCTCAGAGCAGAGCGGAGCGGAGCGTCTCAGAGCGGAGCGTCTCAGAGCGGAGCGGAGCAGAGCGTCTCAGAGCGGAGCGGAGCAGAGCGGAGCATCTCAGAGCGTCTCAGAGCAGAGCGTCTCAGAGCGGAGCGGAGCGGAGCAGAGCGTCTCAGAGCGGAGCATCTCAGAGCGGAGCGGAGCGGAGCAGAGCGTCTCAGAGCGGAGCGGAGCAGAGCGGAGCATCTCAGAGCGGAGCGGAGCGGAGCGGAGCGTCTGAGAGCAGGGCGGAGCGGAGCGGAGCAGAGCGTCTCAGAGCGGAGCAGAGCGGAGCATCTCAGAGCGGAGCATCTCAGAGCGGAGCGGAGCAGAGCGTCTCAGAGCGTCTCAGAGCGGAGCGGAGCAGAGCGTCTCAGAGCGGAGCATCTCAGAGCGGAGCATCTCAGAGCAGAGCGGAGCAGAGCAGAGCGTCTCAGAGCGGAGCAGTCTCAGAGTGGAGCATCTCGGAGCGGAGCATCTCAGAGCGTCTCAGAGCGGAGCGGAGCATCTCAGAGCGTCTCAGAGCAGAGCGGAGCATCTCAGAGCGTCTCAGAGCGGAGCGGAGCATCTCAGAGCGTCTCAGAGCAGAGCAGAGCATCTCAGAGCGTCTCAGAGCGGAGCGGAGCATCTCAGAGCGTCTCAGAGCGGAGCGGAGCAGAGCGTCTCAGAGCAGAGCGGAGCAGAGCGCCTCAGAGCGGAACAGTCTCAGAGCGGAGCGTCTCGGAGCAGAGCGTCTCAGAGCAGAGCGGAGCGGAGCGTCTCAGAGCGGAGCGGAGCGTCTCAGAGCGGAGCGTCTCAGAGCGGAGCGTCTCAGAGCGGAGCGGAGCAGAGCATCTCAGAGCGGAGCGGAGCAGAGCGTCTCAGAGCAGAAAGTCTCAGAGCGGAGCGTCTCAGAGCGGAGCGGAGCAGAGCGTCTCAGAGCGGAGCATCTCAGAGCGGAGCATCTCAGAGCAGAGCGGAGCGGAGCGGAGCGGAGCAGAGCGTCTCAGAGCGGAGCATCTCAGAGCGGAGCATCTCAGAGCAGAGCGGAGCGGAGCGGAGCGGAGCAGAGCGTCTCAGAGCGGAGCAGAGCGGAGCATCTCAGAGCGGAGCATCTCAGAGCGGAGCATCTCAGAGCGGAGCGGAGCGGAGCGGAGCAGAGCGTCTCAGAGCGTCTCAGAGCGGAGCGTCTCAGAGCGGAGCGGAGCAGAGCGTCTCAGAGCGGAGCATCTCAGAGCGGAGCATCTCAGAGCAGAGCGGAGCAGAGCAGAGCGTCTCAGAGCGGAGCAGTCTCAGAGCGGAGCGTCTCGGAGCAGAGCATCTCAGAGCGGAGCGGAGCGTCTGAGAGCGGAGCGGAGCAGAGCGTCTCAGAGCGGAGCGGAGCATCTCAGAGCGTCTCAGAGCGGAGCGGAGCATCTCAGAGCGTCTCAGAGCAGAGCGTCTCAGAGCGGAGCGGAGCATCTCAGAGCGTCTCAGAGCAGAGCGGAGCATCTCAGAGCGGAGCATCTCAGAGCGGAGCGGAGCGGAGCATCTCAGAGCGTCTCAGAGCGGAGCGGAGCAGAGCGTCTCAGAGCGGAGCGGAGCATCTCAGAGCGTCTCAGAGCGGAGCGGAGCATCTCAGAGCGTCTCAGAGCAGAGCGGAGCATCTCAGAGCAGAGCGGAGCAGAGCAGAGCGTCTCAGAGCGGAGCAGTCTCAGAGCGGAGCGTCTCGGAGCAGAGCATCTCAGAGCAGAGCGGAGCGTCTCAGAGCGGAGCGGAGCATCTCAGAGCGTCTCAGAGCAGAGCGTCTCAGAGCGGAGCGGAGCAGAGCGTCTCAGAGCGGAGCGGAGCATCTCAGAGCGTCTCAGAGCGGAGCGGAGCGTCTCAGAGCGGAGCGTCTCAGAGCGGAGCAGAGCGTCTCAGAGCGGAGCATCTCAGAGCGGAGCATCTCAGAGCAGAGCAGAGCGGAGCATCTCAGAGCGTCTCAGAGCAGAGCGTCTCAGAGCAGAGCGTCTCAGAGCGTCTCAGAGCGTCTCAGAGCGGAGCGGAGCAGAGCGGAGCGTCTCGGAGCAGAGCGTCTCAGAGCGGAGCGTCTCAGAGCGGAGCGGAGCAGAGCGTCTCAGAGCGGAGCGGAGCAGAGCGTCTCAGAGCAGAGCGTCTCAGAGCAGAGCGTCTCAGAGCGGAGCGGAGCAGAGCGTCTCAGAGCAGAGCGGAGCATCTCAGAGCAGAGCGGAGCGTCTGAGAGCGGAGCGGAGCGGAGCAGAGCGGAGCATCTCAGAGCGTCTCAGAGCAGAGCGTCTCAGAGCGGAGCGGAGCGTCTCAGAGCGGAGCGGAGCGTCTCAGAGCGGAGCGGAGCAGAGCGGAGCGGAGCAGAGCGTCTCAGAGCGGAGCGGAGCAGAGCGTCTCAGAGCGGAGCGGAGCATCTCAGAGCGTCTCAGAGCAGAGCGGAGCAGAGCGGAGCATCTCAGAGCGGAGCAGTCTCAGAGCGGAGCGTCTCGGAGCAGAGCGTCTCTGAGACGCTCTGCTCCGCTCCGCTCTGAGATGCTCCGCTCTGAGATGCTCCGCTCTGCTCCACTCCGCTCCACTCTGCTCTGAGATGCTCCGCTCTGAGATGCTCCGCTCTGAGACGCTCTGCTCCGCTCCGCTCTGAGACGCTCCGCTCTGAGACTTTCTGCTCTGAGACGCTCTGCTCCGCTCCGCTCTGCTCCGCTCCGCTCTGAGAAACTCTTCTCAGACTCGGAGCAGAGCATCTCAGAGCAGAGCGGAGCGTCTGAGAGCGGAGCGGAGCAGAGCGTCTCAGAGCGGAGCGGAGCGGAGCAGAGCGTCTCAGAGCGGAGCGGAGCAGAGCGTCTCAGAGCGGAGCGGAGCATCTCAGAGCGTCTCAGAGCAGAGCGTCTCAGAGCGGAGCGGAGCATCTCAGAGCGTCTCAGAGCGGAGCGGAGCATCTCAGAGCGTCTCAGAGCAGAGCGGAGCATCTCAGAGCGTCTCAGAGCGGAGCGGAGCATCTCAGAGCGTCTCAGAGCGGAGCGGAGCATCTCAGAGCGTCTCAGAGCAGAGCGGAGCATCTCAGAGCGTCTCAGAGCGGAGCGGAGCATCTCAGAGCGTCTCAGAGCAGAGCGGAGCATCTCAGAGCGTCTCAGAGCGGAGCGGAGCAGAGCGCCTCAGAGCGGAACAGTCTCAGAGCGGAGCGTCTCGGAGCAGAGTGTCTCAGAGCAGAGCGGAGCAGAGCGCCTCAGAGCGGAACAGTCTCAGAGCGGAGCGTCTCGGAGCAGAGCGTCTCAGAGCAGAGCGGAGCGTCTCAGAGCGGAGCGTCTCAGAGCGGAGCAGAGCGTCTCAGAGCAGAGCGGAGCAGAGCGCCTCAGAGCGGAACAGTCTCAGAGCGGAGCGTCTCGGAGCAGAGCGTCTCAGAGCAGAGCGGAGCGGAGCGTCTCAGAGCGGAGCGTCTCAGAGCGGAGCGTCGAAGAGCGGAGCGGAGCAGAGCATCTCAGAGCGGAGCGGAGCAGAGCGTCTCAGAGCGGAGCGGAGCATCTCAGAGCAGAGCGGAGCGTCTGAGAGCGGAGCGGAGCAGAGCGTCTCAGAGCGGAGCGGAGCAGAGCGGAGCATCTCAGAGCGTCTCAGAGCGGAGCGGAGCAGAGCGCCTCAGAGCGGAACAGTCTCAGAGCGGAGCGTCTCGGAGCAGAGCGTCTCAGAGCAGAGCGGAGCGGAGCGTCTCAGAGCGGAGCGGAGCAGAGAGTCTCAGAGCGGAGCGGAGCAGAGCGTCTCAGAGCAGAGCGTCTCAGAGCGGAGCGGAGCAGAGCGTCTCAGAGCAGAGCGGAGCATCTCAGAGCAGAGCGGAGCGGAGCAGAGCGTCTCAGAGCGGAGCAGAGCGGAGCATCTCAGAGCGGAGCATCTCAGAGCGGAGCGGAGCAGAGCGTCTCAGAGCGTCTCAGAGCGTCTCAGAGCGGAGCGGAGCAGAGCGTCTCAGAGCGGAGCATCTCAGAGCGGAGCATCTCAGAGCAGAGCGGAGCAGAGCAGAGCGTCTCAGAGCGGAGCAGTCTCAGAGCGGAGCGTCTCGGAGCAGAGCATCTCAGAGCAGAGCGGAGCGTCTGAGAGCGGAGCATCTCAGAGCGTCTCAGAGCGGAGCGGAGCAGAGCGTCTCAGAGCAGAGCGCCTCAGAGCGGAACAGTCTCAGAGCGGAGCGTCTCGGAGCAGAGCGTCTCAGAGCAGAGCGTCTCAGAGCGGAGCGTCTCAGAGCGGAGCGTCTCAGAGCGGAGCGGAGCAGAGCATCTCAGAGCGGAGCGGAGCAGAGCGTCTTAGAGCGGAGCGGAGCATCTCAGAGCAGAGCGGAGCGTCTGAGAGCGGAGCGGAGCAGAGCGTCTCAGAGCGGAGCGGAGCAGAGCGGAGCATCTCAGAGCGTCTCAGAGCGGAGCGGAGCAGAGCGCCTCAGAGCGGAACAGTCTCAGAGCGGAGCGTCTCGGAGCAGAGCGTCTCAGAGCAGAGCGGAGCGGAGCGTCTCAGAGCGGAGCGTCTCAGAGCGGAGCGGAGCAGAGCGTCTCAGAGCGGAGCGGAGCAGAGCGTCTCAGAGCAGAGCGTCTCAGAGCGGAGCGGAGCAGAGCGTCTCAGAGCGGAGCGGAGCGGAGCAGAGCGTCTCAGAGCAGAGTGTCTCAGAGCGGAGCGGAGCGGAGCAGAGCGTCTCAGAGCAGAAAGTCTCAGAGCGGAGCGTCTCAGAGCGGAGCATCTCAGAGCAGAGTGGAGCGGAGCAGAGCGTCTCAGAGCGGAGCAGAGCGGAGCATCTCAGAGCGGAGCATCTCAGAGCGGAGCGGAGCAGAGCGTCTCAGAGCGTCTCAGAGCGGAGCGGAGCAGAGCGTCTCAGAGCGGAGCATCTCAGAGCGGAGCATCTCAGAGCAGAGCGGAGCAGAGCAGAGCGTCTCAGAGCGGAGCAGTCTCAGAGCGGAGCAGTCTCAGAGCGGAGCGTCTCGGAGCAGAGCATCTCAGAGCAGAGCGGAGCGTCTGAGAGCGGAGCGGAGCAGAGCGTCTCAGAGCGGAGCGGAGCATCTCAGAGCGTCTCAGAGCGGAGCGGAGCAGAGCGTCTCAGAGCGGAGCGGAGCATCTCAGAGCGTCTCAGAGCAGAGCGTCTCAGAGCGGAGCAGAGCAGAGCGTCTCAGAGCGGAGCAGTCTCAGAGCGGAGCGTCTCAGAGCGGAGCGGAGCGGAGCGTCTCAGAGCAGAGCGGAGCGGAGCGTCTCAGAGCGGAGCGGAGCAGAGCGTCGCGGAGCGGAGCGGAGCAGAGCGGAGCATCTCAGAGCGTCTCAGAGCGGAGCGTCTCAGAGCGGAGCGGAGCAGAGCGTCTCAGAGCAGAGCGGAGCAGAGCAGAGCGTTTCAGAGCGGAGCGGAGCAGAGCGTCTCAAAGCAGAGCGTCTCAGAGCGGAGCGGAGCGGAGCAGAGCGTCTCAGAGCGGAGCGTCTCAGAGCAGAGCGTCTCAGAGCAGAGCGTCTCAGAGCAGAACGGAGCAGAGCGTCTCAGAGCGGAGCGGAGCGGAGCAGAGCGTCTCAGAGCGGAGCATCTCAGAGCGGAGCGGAGCGGAGCAGAGCGGAGCGGAGCGGAGCAGAGCGTCTCAGAGCGGAGCGGAGCATCTCAGAGCGGAGCGGAGCGGAGCAGAGCGTCTCAGAGCGGAGCGGAGCAGAGCGTCTCAGAGCGTCTCAGAGCGGAGCGTCTCAGAGCGGAGCGTCTCAGAGCAGAGCGTCTCAGAGCAGAGCGTCTCAGAGCGTCTCAGAGCGGAGCGGAGCAGAGCGTCTCAGAGCAGAGCGTCTCAGAGCGGAGCACTCTCAGAGCGGAGCGGAGCAGAGCGGAGCGGAGCAGAGCGTCTCAGAGCGGAGCACTCTCAGAGCGGAGCGTCTCAGAGCGTCTCAGAGCGTCTCAGAGCGTCTCAGAGCAGAGCGTCTCAGAGCGGAGCAGTCTCAGAGCGGAGCGTCTCGGAGCAGAGCATCTCAGAGCAGAGCGGAGCGTCTGAGAGCGGAGCGGAGCAGAGCGGAGCAGAGCGTCTCAGAGCGGAGCGGAGCATCTCAGAGCGTCTCAGAGCAGAGCGTCTCAGAGCGGAACGGAGCAGAGCGTCTCAGAGCGGAGCGGAGCATCTCAGAGCGTCTCAGAGCAGAGCGTCTCAGAGCGGAGCGGAGCATCTCAGAGCGTCTCAGAGCGGAGCGGAGCATCTCAGAGCGTCTCAGAGCAGAGCGGAGCATCTCAGAGCGTCTCAGAGCGGAGCGGAGCATCTCAGAGCGTCTCAGAGCGGAGCGGAGCATCTCAGAGCAGAGCGGAGCATCTCAGAGCGTCTCAGAGCGGAGCGGAGCAGAGCGTCTCAGAGCAGAGCGCCTCAGAGCGGAACAGTCTCAGAGCAGAGCGTCTCAGAGCAGAGCGTCTCAGAGCGGAGCGTCTCAGAGCGGAGCGTCTCAGAGCGGAGCGGAGCAGAGCATCTCAGAGCGGAGCGGAGCAGAGCGTCTCAGAGCGGAGCGGAGCATCTCAGAGCAGAGCGGAGCGTCTGAGAGCGGAGCGGAGCAGAGCGTCTCAGAGCGGAGCGGAGCAGAGCGGAGCATCTCAGAGCGTCTCAGAGCGGAGCGGAGCAGAGCGCCTCAGAGCGGAACAGTCTCAGAGCGGAGCGTCTCGGAGCAGAGCGTCTCAGAGCAGAGCGGAGCGGAGCGTCTCAGAGCGGAGCGTCTCAGAGCGGAGCGGAGCAGAGCGTCTCAGAGCGGAGCGGAGCAGAGCGTCTCAGAGCAGAGCGTCTCAGAGCGGAGCGGAGCAGAGCGTCTCAGAGCGGAGCGGAGCGGAGCAGAGCGTCTCAGAGCAGAGTGTCTCAGAGCGGAGCGGAGCGGAGCAGAGCGTCTCAGAGCAGAAAGTCTCAGAGCGGAGCGTCTCAGAGCGGAGCGGAGCAGAGCGTCTCAGAGCGGAGCATCTCAGAGCGGAGCATCTCAGAGCAGAGCGGAACAGAGCAGAGCGTCTCAGAGCGGAGCAGTCTCAGAGCGGAGCGTCTCGGAGCAGAGCATCTCAGAGCGGAGCGGAGCGTCTGAGAGCGGAGCGGAGCAGAGCGTCTCAGAGCGGAGCGGAGCATCTCAGAGCGTCTCAGAGCGGAGCGGAGCATCTCAGAGCGTCTCAGAGCAGAGCGGAGCATCTCAGAGCGTCTCAGAGCGGAGCGGAGCATCTCAGAGCGTCTCAGAGCGGAGCGGAGCATCTCAGAGCGTCTCAGAGCAGAGCGGAGCATCTCAGAGCGTCTCAGAGCGGAGCGGAGCATCTCAGAGCGTCTCAGAGCAGAGCGGAGCATATCAGAGCGTCTCAGAGCGGAGCGGAGCAGAGCGTCTCAGAGCAGAGCGGAGCAGAGCTCCTCAGAGCGGAACAGTCTCAGAGCGGAGCGTCTCGGAGCAGAGCGGAGCGTCTCAGAGCGGAGCGTCTCAGAGCGGAGCGTCTCAGAGCGGAGCGGAGCAGAGCATCTCAGAGCGGAGCGGAGCAGAGCGTCTCAGAGCGGGGCAGAGCATCTCAGAGCAGAGCGGAGCGTCTGAGAGCGGAGCGGAGCAGAGCGTCTCAGAGCGGAGCGGAGCAGAGCGGAGCATCTCAGAGCGTCTCAGAGCGGAGCGGAGCATCTCAGAGCGTCTCAGAGCAGAGCGGAGCATCTCAGAGCGTCTCAGAGCGGAGCGGAGCAGAGCGTCTCAGAGCAGAGCGCCTCAGAGCGGAAAAGTCTCAGAGCGGAGCGTCTCGGAGCAGAGCGTCTCAGAGCAGAGCGTCTCAGAGCGGAGCGTCTCAGAGCGGAGCGTCTCAGAGCGGAGCGGAGCAGAGCATCTCAGAGCGGAGCGGAGCAGAGCGTCTCAGAAAGGAGCGGAGCATCTCAGAGCAGAGCGGAGCGTCTGAGAGCGGAGCGGAGCAGAGCGTCTCAGAGCGGAGCGGAGCAGAGCGGAGCATCTCAGAGCGTCTCAGAGCGGAGCGGAGCAGAGCGCCTCAGAGCGGAACAGTCTCAGAGCGGAGCGTCTCGGAGCAGAGCGTCTCAGAGCAGAGCGGAGCGGAGCGTCTCAGAGCGGAGCGTCTCAGAGCGGAGCGGAGCAGAGCGTCTCAGAGCGGAGCGGAGCAGAGCGTCTCAGAGCAGAGCGTCTCAGAGCGGAGCGGAGCAGAGCGTCTCAGAGCAGAGCGGAGCATCTCAGAGCAGAGCGGAGCGGAGCAGAGCGTCTCAGAGCAGAAAGTCTCAGAGCGGAGCGTCTCAGAGCGGAGCGGAGCAGAGCGTCTCAGAGCGGAGCATCTCAGAGCGGAGCATCTCAGAGCAGAGCGGAGCGGAGCGGAGCGGAGCAGAGCGTCTCAGAGCGGAGCAGAGCGGAGCATCTCAGAGCGGAGCATCTCAGAGCGGAGCGGAGCAGAGCGTCTCAGAGCGTCTCAGAGCGGAGCGTCTCAGAGCGGAGCGGAGCAGAGCGTCTCAGAGCGGAGCATCTCAGAGCGGAGCATCTCAGAGCAGAGCGGAGCAGAGCAGAGCGTCTCAGAGCGGAGCAGTCTCAAAGCGGAGCGTCTCGGAGCAGAGCATCTCAGAGCAGAGCGGAGCGTCTGAGAGCGGAGCGGAGCAGAGCGGAGCAGAGCGGAGCAGAGCGTCTCAGAGCGGAGCGGAGCATCTCAGAGCGTCTCAGAGCGGAGCGGAGCAGAGCGTCTCAGAGCGGAGCAGTCTCAGAGCGGAGCGTCTCGGAGCAGAGCATCTCAGAGCAGAGCGGAGCGTCTGAGAGCGGAGCGGAGCAGAGCGGAGCAGAGCGTCTCAGAGCGGAGCGGAGCATCTCAGAGCGTCTCAGAGCAGAGCGTCTCAGAGCGGAGCGGAGCATCTCAGAGCGTCTCAGAGCGGAGCGGAGCATCTCAGAGCGTCTCAGAGCAGAGCGGAGCATCTCAGAGCGGAGCGGAGCATCTCAGAGCGGAGCGGAGCATCTCAGAGCGTCTCAGAGCAGAGCGGAGCATCTCAGAGCGTCTCAGAGCGGAGCGGAGCATCTCAGAGCGTCTCAGAGCGGAGCAGAGCATCTCAGAGCGTCTCAGAGCAGAGCTGAGCATCTCAGAGCGTCTCAGAGCGGAGCGGAGCATCTCAGAGCGTCTCAGAGCAGAGCGGAGCATCTCAGAGCGTCTCAGAGCAGAGCGTCTCAGAGCAGAGCGGAGCGGAGCGTCTCAGAGCGGAGCGGAGCAGAGCATCTCAGAGCGGAGCGGAGCAGAGCGTCTCAGAGCGGAGCGGAGCATCTCAGAGCAGAGCGGAGCGTCTGAGAGCGGAGCGGAGCAGAGCGTCTCAGAGCGGAGCGGAGCAGAGCGGAGCATCTCAGAGCGTCTCTGAGCGGAGCGGAGCAGAGCGCCTCAGAGCGGAACAGTCTCAGAGCGGAGCGTCTCGGAGCAGAGCGTCTCAGAGCAGAGCGGAGCGTCTCAGAGCGGAGCGTCTCAGAGCGGAGCGGAGCAGAGCGTCTCAGAGCGGAGCGGAGCAGAGCGTCTCAGAGCAGAGCGTCTCAGAGCGGAGCGGAGCAGAGCGTCTCAGAGCGGAGCGGAGCGGAGCATCTCAGAGCGGAGCGGAGCAGCGCGTCTCAGAGCAGAGTGTCTCAGAGCGGAGCGGAGCAGAGCGGAGCGGAGCAGAGCGGAGCGGAGCAGAGCGTCTCAGAGCAGAAAGTCTCAGAGCGGAGCGTCTCAGAGCGGAGCGGAGCAGAGCGTCTCAGAGCGGAGCATCTCAGAGCGGAGCATCTCAGAGCAGAGCGGAGCGGAGCGGAGCAGAGCGTCTCAGAGCGGAGCAGAGCGGAGCATCTCAGAGCGGAGCATCTCAGAGCGGAGCGGAGCAGAGCATCTCAGAGCGTCTCAGAGCGGAGCGGAGCATCTCAGAGCGTCTCAGAGCAGAGCGGAGCATCTCAGAGCGGAGCGGAGCAGAGCGTCTCAGAGCAGAGCGTCTCAGAGCGGAGCGGAGCAGAGCGTCTCAGAGCAGAGCGGAGCATCTCAGAGCAGAGCGGAGCGGAGCGTCTCAGAGCGGAGCAGAGCGGAGCATCTCAGAGCGGAGCATCTCAGAGCGGAGCGGAGCAGAGCGTCTCAGAGCGTCTCAGAGCGGAGCGGAGCAGAGCGTCTCAGAGCGGAGCATCTCAGAGCGGAGCATCTCAGAGCAGAGCGTCTCAGAGCGGAGCAGTCTCAGAGCGTCTCAGAGCGGAGCGGAGCAGAGCGGAGCATCTCAGAGCGTCTCAGAGCGGAGCGGAGCATCTCAGAGCGTCTCAGAGCGGAGCGGAGCATCTCAGAGCGTCTCAGAGCAGAGCGGAGCATATCAGAGCGTCTCAGAGCGGAGCGGAGCAGAGCGTCTCAGAGCAGAGCGGAGCAGAGCGCCTCAGAGCGGAACAGTCTCAGAGCGGAGCGTCTCGGAGCAGAGCATCTCAGAGCGGAGCGGAGCAGAGCGTCTCAGAGCGGAGCGTCTCAGAGCGGAGCGTCTCAGAGCGGAGCGGAGCAGAGCATCTCAGAGCGGAGCGGAGCAGAGCGTCTCAGAGCGGAGCGGAGCATCTCAGAGCAGAGCGGAGCGTCTGAGAGCGGAGCGGAGCAGAGCGTCTCAGAGCGGAGCGGAGCAGAGCGGAGCATCTCAGAGCGGAACAGTCTCAGAGCGGAGCGTCTCGGGGCAGAGCGTCTCAGAGCAGAGCGGAGCGGAGCGTCTCAGAGCGGAGCGTCTCAGAGCGGAGCGGAGCAGAGCGTCTCAGAGCGGAGCAGAGCGTCTCAGAGCAGAGCGTCTCAGAGCGGAGCGGAGCAGAGCGTCTCAGAGCGGAGCGGAGCATCTCAGAGCGGAGCGGAGCAGAGCGTCTCAGAGCAGAGTGTCTCAGAGCGGAGCGGAGCAGAGCGGAGCGGAGCAGAGCGTCTCAGAGCAGAAAGTCTTAGAGCGGAGCGTCTCAGAGCGGAGCGGAGCAGAGCGTCTCAGAGCGGAGCATCTCAGAGCGGAGCATCTCAGAGCAGAGTGGAGCGGAGCGGAGCGGAGCAGAGCGTCTCAGAGCGGAGCAGAGCGGAGCATCTCAGAGCGGAGCATCTCAGAGCGGAGCAGAGCGTCTCAGAGCGTCTCAGAGCGGAGCGGAGCAGAGCGTCTCAGAGCGGAGCATCTCAGAGCGGAGCATCTCAGAGCAGAGCGGAGCAGAGCAGAGCGTCTCAGAGCGGAGCAGTCTCAGAGCGGAGCAGTCTCAGAGCGGAGCGTCTCGGAGCAGAGCATCTCAGAGCAGAGCGGAGCGTCTGAGAGCGGAGCGGAGCAGAGCGTCTCAGAGCGGAGCGGAGCATCTCAGAGCGTCTCAGAGCGGAGCGGAGCAGAGCGTCTCAGAGCGGAGCGGAGCATCTCAGAGCGTCTCAGAGCAGAGCGTCTCAGAGCGGAGCGGAGCAGAGCGTCTCAGAGCGGAGCGGAGCATCTCAGAGCGTCTCAGAGCAGAGCGTCTCAGAGCGGAGCGGAGCATCTCAGAGCGTCTCAGAGCGGAGCGGAGCATCTCAGAGCGTCTCAGAGCGGAGCGGAGCATCTCAGAGCGTCTCAGAGCGGAGCGGAGCATCTCAGAGCGTCTCAGAGCGGAGCGGAGCATCTCAGAGCGTCTCAGAGCGGAGCGGAGCATCTCAGAGCGTCTCAGAGCGGAGCGGAGCATCTCAGAGCGTCTCAGAGCAGAGCGGAGCATCTCAGAGCGTCTCAGAGCGGAGCGGAGCAGAGCGCCTCAGAGCGGAACAGTCTCAGAGCGGAGCGTCTCGGAGCAGAGCGTCTCAGAGCAGAGCGGAGCGTCTCAGAGCGGAGCGTCTCAGAGCGGAGCAGAGCGTCTCAGAGCAGAGCGGAGCAGAGCGCCTCAGAGCGGAACAGTCTCAGAGCGGAGCGTCTCGGAGCAGAGCGTCTCAGAGCAGAGCGGAGCGGAGCGTCTCAGAGCGGAGCGTCGAAGAGCGGAGCGGAGCAGAGCATTTCAGAGCGGAGCGGAGCAGAGCGTCTCACAGCGGAGCGGAGCATCTCAGAGCAGAGCGGAGCGTCTGAGAGCGGAGCGGAGCAGAGCGTCTCAGAGCGGAGCGGAGCAGAGCGGAGCATCTCAGAGCGTCTCAGAGCGGAGCGGAGCAGAGCGCCTCAGAGCGGAACAGTCTCAGAGCGGAGCGTCTCGGAGCAGAGCGTCTCAGAGCAGAGCGGAGCGGAGCGTCTCAGAGCGGAGCGTCTCAGAGCGGAGCGGAGCAGAGCGTCTCAGAGCGGAGCGGAGCAGAGCGTCTCAGAGCAGAGCGTCTCAGAGCGGAGCGGAGCAGAGCGTCTCAGAGCAGAGCGGAGCATCTCAGAGCAGAGCGGAGCGGAGCGGAGCGGAGCAGAGCGTCTCAGAGCGGAGCAGAGCGGAGCATCTCAGAGCGGAGCATCTCAGAGCGGAGCGGAGCAGAGCGTCTCAGAGCGTCTCAGAGCGGAGCGGAGCGGAGCAGAGTGTCTCAGAGCGGAGCATCTCAGAGCGGAGCATCTCAGAGCAGAGCGGAGCAGAGCAGAGCGTCTCAGAGCGGAGCAGTCTCAGAGCGGAGCGTCTCATCTCAGAGCGGAGCGGAGCAGAGCGTCTCAGAGCAGAGCGTCTCAGAGCGGAGCGGAGCAGAGCGTCTCAGAGCGGAGCGGAGCGGAGCAGAGCGTCTCAGAGCAGAGTGTCTCAGAGCGGAGCGGAGCGGAGCAGAGCGTCTCAGAGCAGAAAGTCTCAGAGCGGAGCGTCTCAGAGCGGAGCATCTCAGAGCAGAGTGGAGCGGAGCAGAGCGTCTCAGAGCGGAGCAGAGCGGAGCATCTCAGAGCGGAGCATCTCAGAGCGGAGCGGAGCAGAGCGTCTCAGAGCGTCTCAGAGCGGAGCGGAGCAGAGCGTCTCAGAGCGGAGCATCTCAGAGCGGAGCATCTCAGAGCAGAGCGGAGCAGAGCAGAGCGTCTCAGAGCGGAGCAGTCTCAGAGCGGAGCAGTCTCAGAGCGGAGCGTCTCGGAGCAGAGCATCTCAGAGCAGAGCGGAGCGTCTGAGAGCGGAGCGGAGCAGAGCGTCTCAGAGCGTAGCGGAGCATTTCAGAGCGTCTCAGAGCGGAGCGGAGCAGAGCGTCTCAGAGCGGAGCGGAGCATCTCAGAGCGTCTCAGAGCAGAGCGTCTCAGAGCGGAGCGGAGCAGAGCGTCTCAGAGCGGAGCGGAGCATCTCAGAGCGTCTCAGAGCAGAGCGTCTCAGAGCGGAGCGGAGCATCTCAGAGCGTCTCAGAGCGGAGCGGAGCATCTCAGAGCGTCTCAGAGCAGAGCGGAGCATCTCAGAGCGTCTCAGAGCGGAGCGGAGCATCTCAGAGCGTCTCAGAGCAGAGCGGAGCATCTCAGAGCGTCTCAGAGCGGAGCGGAGCATCTCAGAGCGTCTCAGAGCAGAGCGGAGCATCTCAGAGCGTCTCAGAGCGGAGCGGAGCAGAGCGCCTCAGAGCGGAACAGTCTCAGAGCGGAGCGTCTCGGAGCAGAGCGTCTCAGAGCAGAGCGGAGCAGAGCGCCTCAGAGCGGAACAGTCTCAGAGCGGAGCGTCTCGGAGCAGAGCGTCTCAGAGCAGAGCGGAGCGGAGCGTCTCAGAGCGGAGCGTCTCAGAGCGGAGCAGAGCGTCTCAGAGCAGAGCGGAGCAGAGCGCCTCAGAGCGGAACAGTCTCAGAGCGGAGCGTCTCGGAGCAGAGCGTCTCAGAGCAGAGCGGAGCGGAGCGTCTCAGAGCGGAGCGTCGAAGAGCGGAGCGGAGCAGAGCATCTCAGAGCGGAGCGGAGCAGAGCGTCTCAGAGCGGAGCGGAGCATCTCAGAGCAGAGCGGAGCGTCTGAGAGCGGAGCGGAGCAGAGCGTCTCAGAGCGGAGCGGAGCAGAGCGGAGCATCTCAGAGCGGAGCGGAGCAGAGCGGAGCATCTCAGAGCGTCTCAGAGCGGAGCGGAGCAGAGCGCCTCAGAGCGGAACAGTCTCAGAGCGGAGCGTCTCGGAGCAGAGCGTCTCAGAGCAGAGCGGAGCGGAGCGTCTCAGAGCAGAGCGTCTCAGAGCGGAGCGGAGCATCTCAGAGCGTCTCAGAGCGGAGCGGAGCATCTCAGAGCGTCTCAGAGCAGAGCGGAGCATCTCAGAGCATCTCAGAGCGTCTCAGAGCGGAGCGGAGCATCTCAGAGCGTCTCAGAGCAGAGCGGAGCATCTCAGAGCGTCTCAGAGCGGAGCGGAGCAGAGCGTCTCAGAGCAGAGCGCCTCAGAGCGGAACAGTCTCAGAGCGGAGCGTCTCGGAGCAGAGCGTCTCAGAGCAGAGCGTCTCAGAGCGGAGCGTCTCAGAGCGGAGCGTCTCAGAGCGGAGCGGAGCAGAGCATCTCAGAGCGGAGCGGAGCAGAGCGTCTCAGAGCGGAGCGGAGCAGAGCGTCTCAGAGCGGAGCGGAGCAGAGCGGAGCGGAGCGGAGCAGAGCGTCTCAGAGCAGAAAGTCTCAGAGCGGAGCGGAGCAGAGCATCTCAGAGCGGAGCAGAGCAGAGCGTCTCAGAGCGGAGCAGAGCGTCTCAGAGCAGAAAGTCTCAGAGCGGAGCGGAGCAGAGCATCTCAGAGCGGAGCGGAGCAGAGCGTCTCAGAGCGGAGCGGAGCAGAGCGTCTCAGAGCGGAGCGGAGCAGAGCGGAGCGGAGCGGAGCAGAGCGTCTCAGAGCAGAAAGTCTCAGAGCGGAGCGTCTCAGAGCGGAGCATCTCAGAGCAGAGTGGAGCGGAGCAGAGCGTCTCAGAGCGGAGCAGAGCGGAGCATCTCAGAGCGGAGCATCTCAGAGCGGAGCGGAGCAGAGCGTCTCAGAGCGTCTCAGAGCGGAGCGGAGCAGAGCGTCTCAGAGCGGAGCATCTCAGAGCGGAGCATCTCAGAGCAGAGCGGAGCAGAGCAGAGCGTCTCAGAGCGGAGCAGTCTCAGAGCGGAGCAGTCTCAGAGCGGAGCGTCTCGGAGCAGAGCATCTCAGAGCAGAGCGGAGCGTCTGAGAGCGGAGCGGAGCAGAGCGGAGCATCTCAGAGCGTCTCAGAGCGGAGCGGAGCATCTCAGAGCGTCTCAGAGCAGAGCGTCTCAGAGCGGAGCGGAGCAGAGCGTCTCAGAGCGGAGCGGAGCATCTCAGAGCGTCTCAGAGCAGAGCGGAGCATCTCAGAGCGTCTCAGAGCGGAGCGGAGCATCTCAGAGCGTCTCAGAGCAGAGCGGAGCATCTCAGAGCGTCTCAGAGCGGAGCGGAGCATCTCAGAGCGTCTCAGAGCGGAGCGGAGCATCTCAGAGCGTCTCAGAGCAGAGCGGAGCATCTCAGAGCGTCTCAGAGCGGAGCGGAGCATCTCAGAGCGTCTCAGAGCAGAGCGGAGCATCTCAGAGCGTCTCAGAGCGGAGCGGAGCAGAGCGCCTCAGAGCGGAACAGTCTCAGAGCGGAGCGTCTCGGAGCAGAGCGTCTCAGAGCAGAGCGGAGCGGAGCGTCTCAGAGCGGAGCGTCGAAGAGCGGAGCGGAGCAGAGCATCTCAGAGCGGAGCGGAGCAGAGCGTCTCAGAGCGGAGCGGAGCATCTCAGAGCAGAGCGGAGCGTCGCGGAGCAGAGCGTCTCAGAGCAGAGCGGAGCGGAGCGTCTCAGAGCGGAGCGTCGAAGAGCGGAGCGGAGCAGAGCATCTCAGAGCGGAGCGGAGCAGAGCGTCTCAGAGCGGAGCGGAGCATCTCAGAGCAGAGCGGAGCGTCTGAGAGCGGAGCGGAGCAGAGCGTCTCAGAGCGGAGCGGAGCAGAGCGGAGCATCTCAGAGCGTCTCAGAGCGGAGCGGAGCGGAGCAGAGCGCCTCAGAGCGGAACAGTCTCAGAGCGGAGCGTCTCGGAGCAGAGCGTCTCAGAGCAGAGCGGAGCGGAGCGTCTCAGAGCGGAGCGTCTCAGAGCGGAGCGGAGCAGAGCGTCTCAGAGCGGAGCGGAGCAGAGCGTCTCAGAGCAGAGCGTCTCAGAGCGGAGCGGAGCAGAGCTTCTCAGAGCAGAGCGGAGCATCTCAGAGCAGAGCGGAGCGGAGCGGAGCGGAGCAGAGCGTCTCAGAGCGGAGCAGAGCGGAGCATCTCAGAGCGGAGCATCTCAGAGCGGAGCGGAGCAGAGCGTCTCAGAGCGTCTCAGAGCGGAGCGGAGCGGAGCAGAGTGTCTCAGAGCGGAGCATCTCAGAGCGGAGCATCTCAGAGCAGAGCGGAGCAGAGCAGAGC
Organism: Gymnoscopelus microlampas; assembly: GCF_963454915.1. Taxonomy (NCBI): domain Eukaryota; kingdom Metazoa; phylum Chordata; class Actinopteri; order Myctophiformes; family Myctophidae; genus Gymnoscopelus; species Gymnoscopelus microlampas. Next base: position 43,584,251 of record NC_139953.1, read on the forward strand.
GTCTCAGAGCGGAGCAGTCTCAGAGCGGAGCGTCTCGGAGCAGAGCATCTCAGAGCAGAGCGGAGCGTCTGAGAGCGGAGCGGAGCAGAGCGTCTCAGAGCGGAGCGGAGCATCTCAGAGCGTCTCAGAGCAGAGCGTCTCAGAGCGGAACGGAGCAGAGCGTCTCAGAGCGGAGCGGAGCATCTCAGAGCGTCTCAGAGCAGAGCGTCTCAGAGCGGAGCGGAGCATCTCAGAGCGTCTCAGAGCGGAGCGGAGCATCTCAGAGCGTCTCAGAGCAGAGCGGAGCATCTCAGAGCGTCTCAGAGCGGAGCGGAGCATCTCAGAGCGTCTCAGAGCAGAGCGGAGCATCTCAGAGCGTCTCAGAGCGGAGCGGAGCAGAGCGTCTCAGAGCAGAGCGCCTCAGAGCGGAACAGTCTCAGAGCGGAGCGTCTCGGAGCAGAGCGTCTCAGAGCAGAGCGTCTCAGAGCGGAGCGTCTCAGAGCGGAGCGTCTCAGAGCGGAGCGGAGCAGAGCATCTCAGAGCGGAGCGGAGCAGAGCGTCTCAGAGCGGAGCATCTCAGAGCAGAGCGGAGCGTCTGAGAGCGGAGCGGAGCAGAGCGTCTCAGAGCGGAGCGGAGCAGAGCGGAGCATCTCAGAGCGTCTCAGAGCGGAGCGGAGCAGAGCGCCTCAGAGCGGAACAGTCTCAGAGCGGAGCGTCTCGGAGCAGAGCGTCTCAGAGCAGAGCGTCTCAGAGCGGAGCGTCTCAGAGCGGAGCGGAGCAGAGCGTCTCAGAGCGGAGCGGAGCGGAGCAGAGCGTCTCAGAAAGTCTCAGAGCGGAGCGTCTCAGAGCGGAGCATCTCAGAGCAGAGTGGAGCGGAGCAGAGCGTCTCAGAGCGGAGCAGAGCGGAGCATCTCAGAGCGGAGCATCTCAGAGCGGAGCGGAGCAGAGCGTCTCAGAGCGTCTCAGAGCGGAGCGGAGCAGAGCGTCTCAGAGCGGAGCATCTCAGAGCGGAGCATCTCAGAGCAGAGCAGAGCGTCTCAGAGCGGAGCAGTCTCAGAGCGGAGCAGTCTCAGAGCGGAGCGTCTCGGAGCAGAGCATCTCAGAGCAGAGCGGAGCGTCTGAGAGCGGAGCGGAGCAGAGCGTCTCAGAGCGTAGCGGAGCATTTCAGAGCGTCTCAGAGCGGAGCGGAGCAGAGCGTCTCAGAGCGGAGCGGAGCATCTCAGAGCGTCTCAGAGCAGAGCGTCTCAGAGCGGAGCGGAGCAGAGCGTCTCAGAGCGGAGCGGAGCATCTCAGAGCGTCTCAGAGCAGAGCGTCTCAGAGCAGAGCGTCTCAGAGCGGAGCGGAGCATCTCAGAGCGTCTCAGAGCGGAGCGGAGCATCTCAGAGCGTCTCAGAGCAGAGCGGAGCATCTCAGAGCGTCTCAGAGCGGAGCGGAGCATCTCAGAGCGTCTCAGAGCGGAGCGGAGCATCTCAGAGCGTCTCAGAGCAGAGCGGAGCATCTCAGAGCAGAGCGGAGCATCTCAGAGCGTCTCAGAGCGGAGCGGAGCATCTCAGAGCGTCTCAGAGCAGAGCGGAGCATCTCAGAGCGTCTCAGAGCAGAGCGTCTCAGAGCGGAGCGGAGCAGAGCGTCTCAGAGCGGAGCGGAGCATCTCAGAGCGTCTCAGAGCAGAGCGTCTCAGAGCGGAGCGGAGCATCTCAGAGCGTCTCAGAGCGGAGCGGAGCATCTCAGAGCGTCTCAGAGCGGAGCGGAGCATCTCAGAGCGTCTCAGAGCGGAGCGGAGCATCTCAGAGCGTCTCAGAGCGGAGCGGAGCATCTCAGAGCGTCTCAGAGCAGAGCGGAGCATCTCAGAGCGTCTCAGAGCGGAGCGGAGCATCTCAGAGCGTCTCAGAGCAGAGCGGAGCATCTCAGAGCGTCTCAGAGCGGAGCGGAGCAGAGCGCCTCAGAGCGGAACAGTCTCAGAGCGGAGCGTCTCGGAGCAGAGCGTCTCAGAGCAGAGCGGAGCGTCTCAGAGCGGAGCGTCTCAGAGCGGAGCAGAGCGTCTCAGAGCAGAGCGGAGCAGAGCGCCTCAGAGCGGAACAGTCTCAGAGCGGAGCGTCTCGGAGCAGAGCGTCTCAGAGCAGAGCGGAGCGGAGCGTCTCAGAGCGGAGCGTCGAAGAGCGGAGCGGAGCAGAGCATTTCAGAGCGGAGCGGAGCAGAGCGTCTCACAGCGGAGCGGAGCATCTCAGAGCAGAGCGGAGCGTCTGAGAGCGGAGCGGAGCAGAGCGTCTCAGAGCGGAGCGGAGCAGAGCGGAGCATCTCAGAGCGTCTCAGAGCGGAGCGGAGCAGAGCGCCTCAGAGCGGAACAGTCTCAGAGCGGAGCGTCTCGGAGCAGAGCGTCTCAGAGCAGAGCGGAGCGGAGCGTCTCAGAGCGGAGCGTCTCAGAGCGGAGCGGAGCAGAGCGTCTCAGAGCGGAGCGGAGCAGAGCGTCTCAGAGCAGAGCGTCTCAGAGCGGAGCGGAGCAGAGCGTCTCAGAGCAGAGCGGAGCATCTCAGAGCAGAGCGGAGCGGAGCGGAGCGGAGCAGAGCGTCTCAGAGCGGAGCAGAGCGGAGCATCTCAGAGCGGAGCATCTCAGAGCGGAGCGGAGCAGAGCGTCTCAGAGCGTCTCAGAGCGGAGCGGAGCGGAGCAGAGTGTCTCAGAGCGGAGCATCTCAGAGCGGAGCATCTCAGAGCAGAGCGGAGCAGAGCAGAGCGTCTCAGAGCGGAGCAGTCTCAGAGCGGAGCGTCTCATCTCAGAGCGGAGCGGAGCAGAGCGTCTCAGAGCAGAGCGTCTCAGAGCGGAGCGGAGCAGAGCGTCTCAGAGCGGAGCGGAGCGGAGCAGAGCGTCTCAGAGCAGAGTGTCTCAGAGCGGAGCGGAGCGGAGCAGAGCGTCTCAGAGCAGAAAGTCTCAGAGCGGAGCGTCTCAGAGCGGAGCATCTCAGAGCAGAGTGGAGCGGAGCAGAGCGTCTCAGAGCGGAGCAGAGCGGAGCATCTCAGAGCGGAGCATCTCAGAGCGGAGCGGAGCAGAGCGTCTCAGAGCGTCTCAGAGCGGAGCGGAGCAGAGCGTCTCAGAGCGGAGCATCTCAGAGCGGAGCATCTCAGAGCAGAGCGGAGCAGAGCAGAGCGTCTCAGAGCGGAGCAGTCTCAGAGCGGAGCAGTCTCAGAGCGGAGCGTCTCGGAGCAGAGCATCTCAGAGCAGAGCGGAGCGTCTGAGAGCGGAGCGGAGCAGAGCGTCTCAGAGCGTAGCGGAGCATTTCAGAGCGTCTCAGAGCGGAGCGGAGCAGAGCGTCTCAGAGCGGAGCGGAGCATCTCAGAGCGTCTCAGAGCAGAGCGTCTCAGAGCGGAGCGGAGCAGAGCGTCTCAGAGCGGAGCGGAGCATCTCAGAGCGTCTCAGAGCAGAGCGTCTCAGAGCGGAGCGGAGCATCTCAGAGCGTCTCAGAGCGGAGCGGAGCATCTCAGAGCGTCTCAGAGCAGAGCGGAGCATCTCAGAGCGTCTCAGAGCGGAGCGGAGCATCTCAGAGCGTCTCAGAGCAGAGCGGAGCATCTCAGAGCGTCTCAGAGCGGAGCGGAGCATCTCAGAGCGTCTCAGAGCAGAGCGGAGCATCTCAGAGCGTCTCAGAGCGGAGCGGAGCAGAGCGCCTCAGAGCGGAACAGTCTCAGAGCGGAGCGTCTCGGAGCAGAGCGTCTCAGAGCAGAGCGGAGCAGAGCGCCTCAGAGCGGAACAGTCTCAGAGCGGAGCGTCTCGGAGCAGAGCGTCTCAGAGCAGAGCGGAGCGGAGCGTCTCAGAGCGGAGCGTCTCAGAGCGGAGCAGAGCGTCTCAGAGCAGAGCGGAGCAGAGCGCCTCAGAGCGGAACAGTCTCAGAGCGGAGCGTCTCGGAGCAGAGCGTCTCAGAGCAGAGCGGAGCGGAGCGTCTCAGAGCGGAGCGTCGAAGAGCGGAGCGGAGCAGAGCATCTCAGAGCGGAGCGGAGCAGAGCGTCTCAGAGCGGAGCGGAGCATCTCAGAGCAGAGCGGAGCGTCTGAGAGCGGAGCGGAGCAGAGCGTCTCAGAGCGGAGCGGAGCAGAGCGGAGCATCTCAGAGCGGAGCGGAGCAGAGCGGAGCATCTCAGAGCGTCTCAGAGCGGAGCGGAGCAGAGCGCCTCAGAGCGGAACAGTCTCAGAGCGGAGCGTCTCGGAGCAGAGCGTCTCAGAGCAGAGCGGAGCGGAGCGTCTCAGAGCAGAGCGTCTCAGAGCGGAGCGGAGCATCTCAGAGCGTCTCAGAGCGGAGCGGAGCATCTCAGAGCGTCTCAGAGCAGAGCGGAGCATCTCAGAGCATCTCAGAGCGTCTCAGAGCGGAGCGGAGCATCTCAGAGCGTCTCAGAGCAGAGCGGAGCATCTCAGAGCGTCTCAGAGCGGAGCGGAGCAGAGCGTCTCAGAGCAGAGCGCCTCAGAGCGGAACAGTCTCAGAGCGGAGCGTCTCGGAGCAGAGCGTCTCAGAGCAGAGCGTCTCAGAGCGGAGCGTCTCAGAGCGGAGCGTCTCAGAGCGGAGCGGAGCAGAGCATCTCAGAGCGGAGCGGAGCAGAGCGTCTCAGAGCGGAGCGGAGCAGAGCGTCTCAGAGCGGAGCGGAGCAGAGCGGAGCGGAGCGGAGCAGAGCGTCTCAGAGCAGAAAGTCTCAGAGCGGAGCGGAGCAGAGCATCTCAGAGCGGAGCAGAGCAGAGCGTCTCAGAGCGGAGCAGAGCGTCTCAGAGCAGAAAGTCTCAGAGCGGAGCGGAGCAGAGCATCTCAGAGCGGAGCGGAGCAGAGCGTCTCAGAGCGGAGCGGAGCAGAGCGTCTCAGAGCGGAGCGGAGCAGAGCGGAGCGGAGCGGAGCAGAGCGTCTCAGAGCAGAAAGTCTCAGAGCGGAGCGTCTCAGAGCGGAGCATCTCAGAGCAGAGTGGAGCGGAGCAGAGCGTCTCAGAGCGGAGCAGAGCGGAGCATCTCAGAGCGGAGCATCTCAGAGCGGAGCGGAGCAGAGCGTCTCAGAGCGTCTCAGAGCGGAGCGGAGCAGAGCGTCTCAGAGCGGAGCATCTCAGAGCGGAGCATCTCAGAGCAGAGCGGAGCAGAGCAGAGCGTCTCAGAGCGGAGCAGTCTCAGAGCGGAGCAGTCTCAGAGCGGAGCGTCTCGGAGCAGAGCATCTCAGAGCAGAGCGGAGCGTCTGAGAGCGGAGCGGAGCAGAGCGGAGCATCTCAGAGCGTCTCAGAGCGGAGCGGAGCATCTCAGAGCGTCTCAGAGCAGAGCGTCTCAGAGCGGAGCGGAGCAGAGCGTCTCAGAGCGGAGCGGAGCATCTCAGAGCGTCTCAGAGCAGAGCGGAGCATCTCAGAGCGTCTCAGAGCGGAGCGGAGCATCTCAGAGCGTCTCAGAGCAGAGCGGAGCATCTCAGAGCGTCTCAGAGCGGAGCGGAGCATCTCAGAGCGTCTCAGAGCGGAGCGGAGCATCTCAGAGCGTCTCAGAGCAGAGCGGAGCATCTCAGAGCGTCTCAGAGCGGAGCGGAGCATCTCAGAGCGTCTCAGAGCAGAGCGGAGCATCTCAGAGCGTCTCAGAGCGGAGCGGAGCAGAGCGCCTCAGAGCGGAACAGTCTCAGAGCGGAGCGTCTCGGAGCAGAGCGTCTCAGAGCAGAGCGGAGCGGAGCGTCTCAGAGCGGAGCGTCGAAGAGCGGAGCGGAGCAGAGCATCTCAGAGCGGAGCGGAGCAGAGCGTCTCAGAGCGGAGCGGAGCATCTCAGAGCAGAGCGGAGCGTCGCGGAGCAGAGCGTCTCAGAGCAGAGCGGAGCGGAGCGTCTCAGAGCGGAGCGTCGAAGAGCGGAGCGGAGCAGAGCATCTCAGAGCGGAGCGGAGCAGAGCGTCTCAGAGCGGAGCGGAGCATCTCAGAGCAGAGCGGAGCGTCTGAGAGCGGAGCGGAGCAGAGCGTCTCAGAGCGGAGCGGAGCAGAGCGGAGCATCTCAGAGCGTCTCAGAGCGGAGCGGAGCGGAGCAGAGCGCCTCAGAGCGGAACAGTCTCAGAGCGGAGCGTCTCGGAGCAGAGCGTCTCAGAGCAGAGCGGAGCGGAGCGTCTCAGAGCGGAGCGTCTCAGAGCGGAGCGGAGCAGAGCGTCTCAGAGCGGAGCGGAGCAGAGCGTCTCAGAGCAGAGCGTCTCAGAGCGGAGCGGAGCAGAGCTTCTCAGAGCAGAGCGGAGCATCTCAGAGCAGAGCGGAGCGGAGCGGAGCGGAGCAGAGCGTCTCAGAGCGGAGCAGAGCGGAGCATCTCAGAGCGGAGCATCTCAGAGCGGAGCGGAGCAGAGCGTCTCAGAGCGTCTCAGAGCGGAGCGGAGCGGAGCAGAGTGTCTCAGAGCGGAGCATCTCAGAGCGGAGCATCTCAGAGCAGAGCGGAGCAGAGCAGAGCGTCTCAGAGCGGAGCAGTCTCAGAGCGGAGCGTCTCGGAGCAGAGCATCTCAGAGCAGAGCGGAGCGTCTGAGAGCGGAGCGGAGCAGAGCGTCTCAGAGCGGAGCGGAGCATCTCAGAGCGTCTCAGAGCAGAGCGTCTCAGAGCGGAACGGAGCAGAGCGTCTCAGAGCGGAGCGGAGCATCTCAGAGCGTCTCAGAGCAGAGCGTCTCAGAGCGGAGCGGAGCATCTCAGAGCGTCTCAGAGCGGAGCGGAGCATCTCAGAGCGTCTCAGAGCAGAGCGGAGCATCTCAGAGCGTCTCAGAGCGGAGCGGAGCATCTCAGAGCGTCTCAGAGCAGAGCGGAGCATCTCAGAGCGTCTCAGAGCGGAGCGGAGCAGAGCGTCTCAGAGCAGAGCGCCTCAGAGCGGAACAGTCTCAGAGCGGAGCGTCTCGGAGCAGAGCGTCTCAGAGCAGAGCGTCTCAGAGCGGAGCGTCTCAGAGCGGAGCGTCTCAGAGCGGAGCGGAGCAGAGCATCTCAGAGCGGAGCGGAGCAGAGCGTCTCAGAGCGGAGCATCTCAGAGCAGAGCGGAGCGTCTGAGAGCGGAGCGGAGCAGAGCGTCTCAGAGCGGAGCGGAGCAGAGCGGAGCATCTCAGAGCGTCTCAGAGCGGAGCGGAGCAGAGCGCCTCAGAGCGGAACAGTCTCAGAGCGGAGCGTCTCGGAGCAGAGCGTCTCAGAGCAGAGCGTCTCAGAGCGGAGCGTCTCAGAGCGGAGCGGAGCAGAGCGTCTCAGAGCGGAGCGGAGCGGAGCAGAGCGTCTCAGAAAGTCTCAGAGCGGAGCGTCTCAGAGCGGAGCATCTCAGAGCAGAGTGGAGCGGAGCAGAGCGTCTCAGAGCGGAGCAGAGCGGAGCATCTCAGAGCGGAGCATCTCAGAGCGGAGCGGAGCAGAGCGTCTCAGAGCGTCTCAGAGCGGAGCGGAGCAGAGCGTCTCAGAGCGGAGCATCTCAGAGCGGAGCATCTCAGAGCAGAGCAGAGCGTCTCAGAGCGGAGCAGTCTCAGAGCGGAGCAGTCTCAGAGCGGAGCGTCTCGGAGCAGAGCATCTCAGAGCAGAGCGGAGCGTCTGAGAGCGGAGCGGAGCAGAGCGTCTCAGAGCGTAGCGGAGCATTTCAGAGCGTCTCAGAGCGGAGCGGAGCAGAGCGTCTCAGAGCGGAGCGGAGCATCTCAGAGCGTCTCAGAGCAGAGCGTCTCAGAGCGGAGCGGAGCAGAGCGTCTCAGAGCGGAGCGGAGCATCTCAGAGCGTCTCAGAGCAGAGCGTCTCAGAGCAGAGCGTCTCAGAGCGGAGCGGAGCATCTCAGAGCGTCTCAGAGCGGAGCGGAGCATCTCAGAGCGTCTCAGAGCAGAGCGGAGCATCTCAGAGCGTCTCAGAGCGGAGCGGAGCATCTCAGAGCGTCTCAGAGCGGAGCGGAGCATCTCAGAGCGTCTCAGAGCAGAGCGGAGCATCTCAGAGCAGAGCGGAGCATCTCAGAGCGTCTCAGAGCGGAGCGGAGCATCTCAGAGCGTCTCAGAGCAGAGCGGAGCATCTCAGAGCGTCTCAGAGCGGAGCGGAGCAGAGCGCCTCAGAGCGGAACAGTCTCAGAGCGGAGCGTCTCGGAGCAGAGCGTCTCAGAGCAGAGCGGAGCAGAGCGCCTCAGAGCGGAACAGTCTCAGAGCGGAGCGTCTCGGAGCAGAGCGTCTCAGAGCAGAGCGGAGCGGAGCGTCTCAGAGCGGAGCGTCTCAGAGCGGAGCAGAGCGTCTCAGAGCAGAGCGGAGCAGAGCGCCTCAGAGCGGAACAGTCTCAGAGCGGAGCGTCTCGGAGCAGAGCGTCTCAGAGCAGAGCGGAGCGGAGCGTCTCAGAGCGGAGCGTCGAAGAGCGGAGCGGAGCAGAGCATCTCAGAGCGGAGCGGAGCAGAGCGTCTCAGAGCGGAGCGGAGCATCTCAGAGCAGAGCGGAGCGTCTGAGAGCGGAGCGGAGCAGAGCGTCTCAGAGCGGAGCGGAGCAGAGCGGAGCATCTCAGAGCGGAGCGGAGCAGAGCGGAGCATCTCAGAGCGTCTCAGAGCGGAGCGGAGCAGAGCGCCTCAGAGCGGAACAGTCTCAGAGCGGAGCGTCTCGGAGCAGAGCGTCTCAGAGCAGAGCGGAGCGGAGCGTCTCAGAGCAGAGCGTCTCAGAGCGGAGCGGAGCATCTCAGAGCGTCTCAGAGCGGAGCGGAGCATCTCAGAGCGTCTCAGAGCAGAGCGGAGCATCTCAGAGCGTCTCAGAGCGGAGCGGAGCATCTCAGAGCGTCTCAGAGCGGAGCGGAGCATCTCAGAGCGTCTCAGAGCAGAGCGGAGCATCTCAGAGCGTCTCAGAGCGGAGCGGAGCAGAGCGTCTCAGAGCAGAGCGCCTCAGAGCGGAACAGTCTCAGAGCGGAGCGTCTCGGAGCAGAGCGTCTCAGAGCAGAGCGTCTCAGAGCGGAGCGTCTCAGAGCGGAGCGTCTCAGAGCGGAGCGGAGCAGAGCGTCTCAGAGCGGAGCGGAGCATCTCAGAGCGTCTCAGAGCAGAGCGTCTCAGAGCGGAGCGGAGCAGAGCGTCTCAGAGCGGAGCGGAGCATCTCAGAGCGTCTCAGAGCAGAGCGTCTCAGAGCGGAGCGGAGCATCTCAGAGCGTCTCAGAGCGGAGCGGAGCATCTCAGAGCGTCTCAGAGCAGAGCGGAGCATCTCAGAGCGTCTCAGAGCGGAGCGGAGCATCTCAGAGCGTCTCAGAGCAGAGCGGAGCATCTCAGAGCGTCTCAGAGCGGAGCGGAGCATCTCAGAGCGTCTCAGAGCAGAGCGGAGCATCTCAGAGCGTCTCAGAGCGGAGCGGAGCAGAGCGCCTCAGAGCGGAACAGTCTCAGAGCGGAGCGTCTCGGAGCAGAGCGTCTCAGAGCAGAGCGGAGCAGAGCGCCTCAGAGCGGAACAGTCTCAGAGCGGAGCGTCTCGGAGCAGAGCGTCTCAGAGCAGAGCGGAGCGGAGCGTCTCAGAGCGGAGCGTCTCAGAGCGGAGCAGAGCGTCTCAGAGCAGAGCGGAGCAGAGCGCCTCAGAGCGGAACAGTCTCAGAGCGGAGCGTCTCGGAGCAGAGCGTCTCAGAGCAGAGCGGAGCGGAGCGTCTCAGAGCGGAGCGTCGAAGAGCGGAGCGGAGCAGAGCATCTCAGAGCGGAGCGGAGCAGAGCGTCTCAGAGCGGAGCGGAGCATCTCAGAGCAGAGCGGAGCGTCTGAGAGCGGAGCGGAGCAGAGCGTCTCAGAGCGGAGCGGAGCAGAGCGGAGCATCTCAGAGCGGAGCGGAGCAGAGCGGAGCATCTCAGAGCGTCTCAGAGCGGAGCGGAGCAGAGCGCCTCAGAGCGGAACAGTCTCAGAGCGGAGCGTCTCGGAGCAGAGCGTCTCAGAGCAGAGCGGAGCGGAGCGTCTCAGAGCAGAGCGTCTCAGAGCGGAGCGGAGCATCTCAGAGCGTCTCAGAGCGGAGCGGAGCATCTCAGAGCGTCTCAGAGCAGAGCGGAGCATCTCAGAGCATCTCAGAGCGTCTCAGAGCGGAGCGGAGCATCTCAGAGCGTCTCAGAGCAGAGCGGAGCATCTCAGAGCGTCTCAGAGCGGAGCGGAGCAGAGCGTCTCAGAGCAGAGCGCCTCAGAGCGGAACAGTCTCAGAGCGGAGCGTCTCGGAGCAGAGCGTCTCAGAGCAGAGCGTCTCAGAGCGGAGCGTCTCAGAGCGGAGCGTCTCAGAGCGGAGCGGAGCAGAGCATCTCAGAGCGGAGCGGAGCAGAGCGTCTCAGAGCGGAGCGGAGCAGAGCGTCTCAGAGCGGAGCGGAGCAGAGCGGAGCGGAGCGGAGCAGAGCGTCTCAGAGCAGAAAGTCTCAGAGCGGAGCGGAGCAGAGCATCTCAGAGCGGAGCAGAGCAGAGCGTCTCAGAGCGGAGCAGAGCGTCTCAGAGCAGAAAGTCTCAGAGCGGAGCGGAGCAGAGCATCTCAGAGCGGAGCGGAGCAGAGCGTCTCAGAGCGGAGCGGAGCGGAGCAGAGCGTCTCAGAGCGGAGCGGAGCAGAGCGGAGCGGAGCGGAGCAGAGCGTCTCAGAGCAGAAAGTCTCAGAGCGGAGCGTCTCAGAGCGGAGCATCTCAGAGCAGAGTGGAGCGGAGCAGAGCGTCTCAGAGCGGAGCAGAGCGGAGCAGAGCGGAGCATCTCAGAGCGGAGCATCTCAGAGCGGAGCGGAGCAGAGCGTCTCAGAGCGTCTCAGAGCGGAGCGGAGCAGAGCGTCTCAGAGCGGAGCATCTCAGAGCGGAGCATCTCAGAGCAGAGCGGAGCAGAGCAGAGCGTCTCAGAGCGGAGCAGTCTCAGAGCGGAGCAGTCTCAGAGCGGAGCGTCTCGGAGCAGAGCATCTCAGAGCAGAGCGGAGCGTCTGAGAGCGGAGCGGAGCAGAGCGGAGCATCTCAGAGCGTCTCAGAGCGGAGCGGAGCATCTCAGAGCGTCTCAGAGCAGAGCGTCTCAGAGCGGAGCGGAGCAGAGCGTCTCAGAGCGGAGCGGAGCATCTCAGAGCGTCTCAGAGCAGAGCGGAGCATCTCAGAGCGTCTCAGAGCGGAGCGGAGCATCTCAGAGCGTCTCAGAGCAGAGCGGAGCATCTCAGAGCGTCTCAGAGCGGAGCGGAGCATCTCAGAGCGTCTCAGAGCGGAGCGGAGCATCTCAGAGCGTCTCAGAGCAGAGCGGAGCATCTCAGAGCGTCTCAGAGCGGAGCGGAGCATCTCAGAGCGTCTCAGAGCAGAGCGGAGCATCTCAGAGCGTCTCAGAGCGGAGCGGAGCAGAGCGCCTCAGAGCGGAACAGTCTTAGAGCGGAGCGTCTCGGAGCAGAGCGTCTCAGAGCAGAGCGGAGCGGAGCGTCTCAGAGCGGAGCGTCGAAGAGCGGAGCGGAGCAGAGCATCTCAGAGCGGAGCGGAGCAGAGCGTCTCAGAGCGGAGCGGAGCATCTCAGAGCAGAGCGGAGCGTCGCGGAGCAGAGCGTCTCAGAGCAGAGCGGAGCGGAGCGTCTCAGAGCGGAGCGTCGAAGAGCGGAGCGGAGCAGAGCATCTCAGAGCGGAGCGGAGCAGAGCGTCTCAGAGCGGAGCGGAGCATCTCAGAGCAGAGCGGAGCGTCTGAGAGCGGAGCGGAGCAGAGCGTCTCAGAGCGGAGCGGAGCAGAGCGGAGCATCTCAGAGCGTCTCAGAGCGGAGCGGAGCGGAGCAGAGCGCCTCAGAGCGGAACAGTCTCAGAGCGGAGCGTCTCGGAGCAGAGCGTCTCAGAGCAGAGCGGAGCGGAGCGTCTCAGAGCGGAGCGTCTCAGAGCGGAGCGGAGCAGAGCGTCTCAGAGCGGAGCGGAGCAGAGCGTCTCAGAGCAGAGCGTCTCAGAGCGGAGCGGAGCAGAGCTTCTCAGAGCAGAGCGGAGCATCTCAGAGCAGAGCGGAGCGGAGCGGAGCGGAGCAGAGCGTCTCAGAGCGGAGCAGAGCGGAGCATCTCAGAGCGGAGCATCTCAGAGCGGAGCGGAGCAGAGCGTCTCAGAGCGTCTCAGAGCGGAGCGGAGCGGAGCAGAGTGTCTCAGAGCGGAGCATCTCAGAGCGGAGCATCTCAGAGCAGAGCGGAGCAGAGCAGAGCGTCTCAGAGCGGAGCAGTCTCAGAGCGGAGCGTCTCGGAGCAGAGCATCTCAGAGCAGAGCGGAGCGTCTGAGAGCGGAGCGGAGCAGAGCGTCTCAGAGCGGAGCGGAGCATCTCAGAGCGTCTCAGAGCAGAGCGTCTCAGAGCGGAACGGAGCAGAGCGTCTCAGAGCGGAGCGGAGCATCTCAGAGCGTCTCAGAGCAGAGCGTCTCAGAGCGGAGCGGAGCATCTCAGAGCGTCTCAGAGCGGAGCGGAGCATCTCAGAGCGTCTCAGAGCAGAGCGGAGCATCTCAGAGCGTCTCAGAGCGGAGCGGAGCATCTCAGAGCGTCTCAGAGCGGAGCGGAGCATCTCAGAGCGTCTCAGAGCAGAGCGGAGCATCTCAGAGCGTCTCAGAGCGGAGCGGAGCAGAGCGTCTCAGAGCAGAGCGCCTCAGAGCGGAACAGTCTCAGAGCGGAGCGTCTCGGAGCAGAGCGTCTCAGAGCAGAGCGTCTCAGAGCGGAGCGTCTCAGAGCGGAGCGTCTCAGAGCGGAGCGGAGCAGAGCATCTCAGAGCGGAGCGGAGCAGAGCGTCTCAGAGCGGAGCATCTCAGAGCAGAGCGGAGCGTCTGAGAGCGGAGCGGAGCAGAGCGTCTCAGAGCGGAGCGGAGCAGAGCGGAGCATCTCAGAGCGTCTCAGAGCGGAGCGGAGCAGAGCGCCTCAGAGCGGAACAGTCTCAGAGCGGAGCGTCTCGGAGCAGAGCGTCTCAGAGCAGAGCGTCTCAGAGCGGAGCGTCTCAGAGCGGAGCGGAGCAGAGCGTCTCAGAGCGGAGCGGAGCGGAGCAGAGCGTCTCAGAAAGTCTCAGAGCGGAGCGTCTCAGAGCGGAGCATCTCAGAGCAGAGTGGAGCGGAGCAGAGCGTCTCAGAGCGGAGCAGAGCGGAGCATCTCAGAGCGGAGCATCTCAGAGCGGAGCGGAGCAGAGCGTCTCAGAGCGTCTCAGAGCGGAGCGGAGCAGAGCGTCTCAGAGCGGAGCATCTCAGAGCGGAGCATCTCAGAGCAGAGCAGAGCGTCTCAGAGCGGAGCAGTCTCAGAGCGGAGCAGTCTCAGAGCGGAGCGTCTCGGAGCAGAGCATCTCAGAGCAGAGCGGAGCGTCTGAGAGCGGAGCGGAGCAGAGCGTCTCAGAGCGTAGCGGAGCATTTCAGAGCGTCTCAGAGCGGAGCGGAGCAGAGCGTCTCAGAGCGGAGCGGAGCATCTCAGAGCGTCTCAGAGCAGAGCGTCTCAGAGCGGAGCGGAGCAGAGCGTCTCAGAGCGGAGCGGAGCATCTCAGAGCGTCTCAGAGCAGAGCGTCTCAGAGCAGAGCGTCTCAGAGCGGAGCGGAGCATCTCAGAGCGTCTCAGAGCGGAGCGGAGCATCTCAGAGCGTCTCAGAGCAGAGCGGAGCATCTCAGAGCGTCTCAGAGCGGAGCGGAGCATCTCAGAGCGTCTCAGAGCGGAGCGGAGCATCTCAGAGCGTCTCAGAGCAGAGCGGAGCATCTCAGAGCAGAGCGGAGCATCTCAGAGCGTCTCAGAGCGGAGCGGAGCATCTCAGAGCGTCTCAGAGCAGAGCGGAGCATCTCAGAGCGTCTCAGAGCGGAGCGGAGCAGAGCGCCTCAGAGCGGAACAGTCTCAGAGCGGAGCGTCTCGGAGCAGAGCGTCTCAGAGCAGAGCGGAGCAGAGCGCCTCAGAGCGGAACAGTCTCAGAGCGGAGCGTCTCGGAGCAGAGCGTCTCAGAGCAGAGCGGAGCGGAGCGTCTCAGAGCGGAGCGTCTCAGAGCGGAGCAGAGCGTCTCAGAGCAGAGCGGAGCAGAACGCCTCAGAGCGGAACAGTCTCAGAGCGGAGCGTCTCGGAGCAGAGCGTCTCAGAGCAGAGCGGAGCGGAGCGTCTCAGAGCGGAGCGTCGAAGAGCGGAGCGGAGCAGAGCATCTCAGAGCGGAGCGGAGCAGAGCGTCTCAGAGCGGAGCGGAGCATCTCAGAGCAGAGCGGAGCGTCTGAGAGCGGAGCGGAGCAGAGCGTCTCAGAGCGGAGCGGAGCAGAGCGGAGCATCTCAGAGCGGAGCGGAGCAGAGCGGAGCATCTCAGAGCGTCTCAGAGCGGAGCGGAGCAGAGCGCCTCAGAGCGGAACAGTCTCAGAGCGGAGCGTCTCGGAGCAGAGCGTCTCAGAGCAGAGCGGAGCGGAGCGTCTCAGAGCAGAGCGTCTCAGAGCGGAGCGGAGCATCTCAGAGCGTCTCAGAGCGGAGCGGAGCATCTCAGAGCGTCTCAGAGCAGAGCGGAGCATCTCAGAGCGTCTCAGAGCGGAGCGGAGCATCTCAGAGCGTCTCAGAGCGGAGCGGAGCATCTCAGAGCGTCTCAGAGCAGAGCGGAGCATCTCAGAGCGTCTCAGAGCGGAGCGGAGCAGAGCGTCTCAGAGCAGAGCGCCTCAGAGCGGAACAGTCTCAGAGCGGAGCGTCTCGGAGCAGAGCGTCTCAGAGCAGAGCGTCTCAGAGCGGAGCGTCTCAGAGCGGAGCGTCTCAGAGCGGAGCGGAGCAGAGCATCTCAGAGCGGAGCGGAGCAGAGCGTCTCAGAGCGGAGCGGAGCATCTCAGAGCAGAGCGGAGCGTCTGAGAGCGGAGCGGAGCAGAGCGTCTCAGAGCGGAGCGGAGCGGAGCGGAGCGGAGCAGAGCGTCTCAGAGCAGAAAGTCTCAGAGCGGAGCGTCTCAGAGCGGAGCATCTCAGAGCAGAGTGGAGCGGAGCAGAGCGTCTCAGAGCGGAGCAGAGCGGAGCATCTCAGAGCGGAGCATCTCAGAGCGGAGCGGAGCAGAGCGTCTCAGAGCGTCTCAGAGCGGAGCGGAGCAGAGCGTCTCAGAGCGGAGCATCTCAGAGCGGAGCATCTCAGAGCAGAGCGGAGCAGAGCAGAGCGTCTCAGAGCGGAGCAGTCTCAGAGCGGAGCAGTCTCAGAGCGGAGCGTCTCGGAGCAGAGCATCTCAGAGCAGAGCGGAGCGTCTGAGAGCGGAGCGGAGCAGAGCGTCTCAGAGCGGAGCGGAGCATCTCAGAGCGTCTCAGAGCGGAGCGGAGCAGAGCGTCTCAGAGCGGAGCGGAGCATCTCAGAGCGTCTCAGAGCAGAGCGTCTCAGAGCGGAGCGGAGCAGAGCGTCTCAGAGCGGAGCGGAGCATCTCAGAGCGTCTCAGAGCAGAGCGTCTCAGAGCGGAGCGGAGCATCTCAGAGCGTCTCAGAGCGGAGCGGAGCATCTCAGAGCGTCTCAGAGCAGAGCGGAGCATCTCAGAGCGTCTCAGAGCGGAGCGGAGCATCTCAGAGCGTCTCAGAGCGGAGCGGAGCATCTCAGAGCGTCTCAGAGCAGAGCGGAGCATCTCAGAGCGTCTCAGAGCGGAGCGGAGCATCTCAGAGCGTCTCAGAGCAGAGCGGAGCATCTCAGAGCGTCTCAGAGCAGAGCGGAACAGTCTCAGAGCGGAGCGTCTCGGAGCAGAGCGTCTCAGAGCAGAGCGGAGCGGAGCGTCTCAGAGCGGAGCGTCGAAGAGCGGAGCGGAGCAGAGCATCTCAGAGCGGAGCGGAGCAGAGCGTCTCAGAGCGGAGCGGAGCATCTCAGAGCAGAGCGGAGCGTCTGAGAGCGGAGCGGAGCAGAGCGGAGCAGAGCGTCTCAGAGCGGAGCGGAGCAGAGCGGAGCATCTCAGAGCGTCTCAGAGCGGAGCGGAGCATCTCAGAGCGTCTCAGAGCAGAGCGTCTCAGAGCGGAGCGGAGCAGAGCGTCTCAGAGCGGAGCGGAGCATCTCAGAGCGTCTCAGAGCAGAGCGTCTCAGAGCGGAGCGGAGCATCTCAGAGCGTCTCAGAGCGGAGCGGAGCATCTCAGAGCGTCTCAGAGCAGAGCGGAGCATCTCAGAGCGTCTCAGAGCGGAGCGGAGCATCTCAGAGCGTCTCAGAGCGGAGCGGAGCATCTCAGAGCGTCTCAGAGCAGAGCGGAGCATCTCAGAGCGTCTCAGAGCGGAGCGGAGCATCTCAGAGCGTCTCAGAGCAGAGCGGAGCATCTCAGAGCGTCTCAGAGCAGAGCGGAACAGTCTCAGAGCGGAGCGTCTCGGAGCAGAGCGTCTCAGAGCAGAGCGGAGCGGAGCGTCTCAGAGCGGAGCGTCGAAGAGCGGAGCGGAGCAGAGCATCTCAGAGCGGAGCGGAGCAGAGCGTCTCAGAGCGGAGCGGAGCATCTCAGAGCAGAGCGGAGCGTCTGAGAGCGGAGCGGAGCAGAGCGTCTCAGAGCGGAGCGGAGCAGAGCGGAGCATCTCAGAGCGTCTCAGAGCGGAGCGGAGCAGAGCGCCTCAGAGCGGAACAGTCTCAGAGCGGAGCGTCTCGGAGCAGAGCGTCTCAGAGCAGAGCGGAGCGGAGCGTCTCAGAGCGGAGCGTCTCAGAGCGGAGCGGAGCAGAGCGTCTCAGAGCGGAGCGGAGCAGAGCGTCTCAGAGCGGAGCGGAGCAGAGCGTCTCAGAGCAGAGCGGAGCATCTCAGAGCAGAGCGGAGCGGAGCGGAGCGGAGCAGAGCGTCTCAGAGCGGAGCAGAGCGGAGCATCTCAGAGCGGAGCATCTCAGAGCGGAGCGGAGCAGAGCGTCTCAGAGCGTCTCAGAGCGGAGCGGAGCGGAGCAGAGTGTCTCAGAGCGGAGCATCTCAGAGCGGAGCATCTCAGAGCAGAGCGGAGCAGAGCAGAGCGTCTCAGAGCGGAGCAGTCTCAGAGCGGAGCGTCTCGGAGCAGAGCATCTCAGAGCAGAGCGGAGCGTCTGAGAGCGGAGCGGAGCAGAGCGTCTCAGAGCGGAGCGGAGCATCTCAGAGCGTCTCAGAGCAGAGCGTCTCAGAGCGGAACGGAGCAGAGCGTCTCAGAGCGGAGCGGAGCATCTCAGAGCGTCTCAGAGCAGAGCGTCTCAGAGCGGAGCGGAGCATCTCAGAGCGTCTCAGAGCGGAGCGGAGCATCTCAGAGCGTCTCAGAGCAGAGCGGAGCATCTCAGAGCGTCTCAGAGCGGAGCGGAGCATCTCAGAGCGTCTCAGAGCGGAGCGGAGCATCTCAGAGCGTCTCAGAGCAGAGCGGAGCATCTCAGAGCGTCTCAGAGCGGAGCGGAGCAGAGCGTCTCAGAGCAGAGCGCCTCAGAGCGGAACAGTCTCAGAGCGGAGCGTCTCGGAGCAGAGCGTCTCAGAGCGGAGCGGAGCAGAGCGTCTCAGAGCGTCTCAGAGCGGAGCGGAGCAGAGCGTCTCAGAGCGGAGCATCTCAGAGCGGAGCATCTCAGAGCAGAGCGGAGCAGAGCAGAGCGTCTCAGAGCGGAGCAGTCTCAGAGCGGAGCAGTCTCAGAGCGGAGCGTCTCGGAGCAGAGCATCTCAGAGCAGAGCGGAGCGTCTGAGAGCGGAGCGGAGCATCTCAGAGCGTCTCAGAGCGGAGCGGAGCATCTCAGAGCGTCTCAGAGCGGAGCGGAGCATCTCAGAGCGTCTCAGAGCAGAGCGGAGCATCTCAGAGCGTCTCAGAGCGGAGCGGAGCAGAGCGTCTCAGAGCAGAGCGCCTCAGAGCGGAACAGTCTCAGAGCGGAGCGTCTCGGAGCAGAGCGTCTCAGAGCGGAGCGGAGCAGAGCGTCTCAGAGCGTCTCAGAGCGGAGCGGAGCAGAGCGTCTCAGAGCGGAGCATCTCAGAGCGGAGCATCTCAGAGCAGAGCGGAGCAGAGCAGAGCGTCTCAGAGCGGAGCAGTCTCAGAGCGGAGCAGTCTCAGAGCGGAGCGTCTCGGAGCAGAGCATCTCAGAGCAGAGCGGAGCGTCTGAGAGCGGAGCGGAGCAGAGCGTCTCAGAGCGGAGCGGAGCATCTCAGAGCGTCTCAGAGCGGAGCGGAGCAGAGCGTCTCAGAGCGGAGCGGAGCATCTCAGAGCGTCTCAGAGCAGAGCGTCTCAAAGCGGAGCGGAGCAGAGCGTCTCAGAGCGGAGCGGAGCATCTCAGAGCGTCTCAGAGCAGAGCGTCTCAGAGCGGAGCGGAGCATCTCAGAGCGTCTCAGAGCAGAGCGGAGCATCTCAGAGCGTCTCAGAGCGGAGCGGAGCATCTCAGAGCGTCTCAGAGCAGAGCGGAGCATCTCAGAGCGTCTCAGAGCGGAGCGGAGCAGAGCGCCTCAGAGCGGAACAGTCTCAGAGCGGAGCGTCTCGGAGCAGAGCGTCTCAGAGCAGAGCGGAGCAGAGCGCCTCAGAGCGGAACAGTCTCAGAGCGGAGCGTCTCGGAGCAGAGCGTCTCAGAGCAGAGCGGAGCGGAGCGTCTCAGAGCGGAGCGTCTCAGAGCGGAGCAGAGCGTCTCAGAGCAGAGCGGAGCAGAGCGCCTCAGAGCGGAACAGTCTCAGAGCGGAGCGTCTCGGAGCAGAGCGTCTCAGAGCAGAGCGGAGCGGAGCGTCTCAGAGCGGAGCGTCGAAGAGCGGAGCGGAGCAGAGCATCTCAGAGCGGAGCGGAGCAGAGCGTCTCAGAGCGGAGCGGAGCATCTCAGAGCAGAGCGGAGCGTCTGAGAGCGGAGCGGAGCAGAGCGTCTCAGAGCGGAGCGGAGCAGAGCGGAGCATCTCAGAGTGGAGCGGAGCAGAGCGGAGCATCTCAGAGCGTCTCAGAGCGGAGCGGAGCAGAGCGCCTCAGAGCGGAACAGTCTCAGAGCGGAGCGTCTCGGAGCAGAGCGTCTCAGAGCGGAGCGGAGCAGAGCGTCTCAGAGCGGAGCGTCTCGGAGCAGAGCGTCTCAGAGCAGAGCGGAGCATCTCAGAGCAGAGCGGAGCGGAGCAGAGCGTCTCAGAGCAGAAAGTCTCAGAGCGGAGCGTCTCAGAGCGGAGCGGAGCAGAGCGTCTCAGAGCGGAGCGGAGCAGAGCGTCTCAGAGCAGAGCGGAGCATCTCAGAGCGGAGCGGAGCGGAGTGGAGCAGAGCGTCTCAGAGCGGAGCAGAGCGGAGCATCTCAGAGCGGAGCATCTCAGAGCGGAGCGGAGCAGAGCGTCTCAGAGCGTCTCAGAGCGGAGCGGAGCGGAGCAGAGTGTCTCAGAGCGGAGCATCTCAGAGCGGAGCATCTCAGAGCAGAGCGGAGCAGAGCAGAGCGTCTCAGAGCGGAGCAGTCTCAGAGCGGAGCGTCTCGGAGCAGAGCATCTCAGAGCAGAGCGGAGCGTCTGAGAGCGGAGCGGAGCAGAGCGTCTCAGAGCGGAGCGGAGCATCTCAGAGCGTCTCAGAGCAGAGCGTCTCAGAGCGGAGCGGAGCATCTCAGAGCGTCTCAGAGCAGAGCGTCTCAGAGCGGAGCGGAGCATCTCAGAGCGTCTCAGAGCGGAGCGGAGCATCTCAGAGCGTCTCAGAGCGGAGCATCTCAGAGCGTCTCAGAGCGGAGCGGAGCATCTCAGAGCGTCTCAGAGCAGAGCGGAGCATCTCAGAGCGTCTCAGAGCAGAGCGGAGCATCTCAGAGCGGAGCGGAGCAGAGCGTCTCAGAGCGGAGCAGAGCGGAGCATCTCAGAGCGGAGCATCTCAGAGCGGAGCAGAGCGTCTCAGAGCGTCTCAGAGCGGAGCGGAGCAGAGCGTCTCAGAGCGGAGCATCTCAGAGCGGAGCATCTCAGAGCAGAGCGGAGCAGAGCAGAGCGTCTCAGAGCGGAGCAGTCTCAGAGCGGAGCGTCTCGGAGCAGAGCATCTCAGAGCAGAGCGGAGCGTCTGAGAGCGGAGCGGAGCAGAGCGTCTCAGAGCGGAGCGGAGCATCTCAGAGCGTCTCAGAGCGGAGCGGAGCATCTCAGAGCGTCTCAGAGCAGAGCGGAGCATCTCAGAGCGTCTCAGAGCGGAGCGGAGCATCTCAGAGCGTCTCAGAGCGGAGCGGAGCATCTCAGAGCGTCTCAGAGCAGAGCGGAGCATCTCAGAGCGTCTCAGAGCGGAGCGGAGCATCTCAGAGCGTCTCAGAGCAGAGCGGAGCATATCAGAGCGTCTCAGAGCGGAGCGGAGCAGAGCGTCTCAGAGCGGAGCGGAGCAGAGCGTCTCAGAGCAGAGCGGAGCAGAGCGCCTCAGAGCGGAACAGTCTCAGAGCGGAGCGTCTCGGAGCAGAGCGTCTCAGAGCAGAGCGGAGCGTCTCAGAGCGGAGCGTCTCAGAGCGGAGCGGAGCAGAGCATCTCAGAGCGGAGCGGAGCAGAGCGTCTCAGAGCGGAGCAGAGCATCTCAGAGCGGAGCAGAGCGTCTCAGAGCGGAGCGGAGCAGAGCGGAGCATCTCAGAGCGTCTCAGAGCGGAGCGGAGCAGAGCGCCTCAGAGCGGAACAGTCTCAGAGCGGAGCGTCTCGGAGCAGAGCGTCTCAGAGCAGAGCGGAGCATCTCAGAGCAGAGCGGAGCGGAGCAGAGCGTCTCAGAGCAGAAAGTCTCAGAGCGGAGCGTCTCAGAGCGGAGCGGAGCAGAGCGTCTCAGAGCGGAGCGGAGCAGAGCGTCTCAGAGCAGAGCGGAGCATCTCAGAGCGGAGCGGAGCGGAGTGGAGCAGAGCGTCTCAGAGCGGAGCAGAGCGGAGCATCTCAGAGCGGAGCATCTCAGAGCGGAGCGGAGCAGAGCGTCTCAGAGCGTCTCAGAGCGGAGCGGAGCGGAGCAGAGTGTCTCAGAGCGGAGCATCTCAGAGCGGAGCATCTCAGAGCAGAGCGGAGCAGAGCAGAGCGTCTCAGAGCGGAGCAGTCTCAGAGCGGAGCGTCTCGGAGCAGAGCATCTCAGAGCAGAGCGGAGCGTCTGAGAGCGGAGCGGAGCAGAGCGTCTCAGAGCGGAGCGGAGCATCTCAGAGCGTCTCAGAGCAGAGCGTCTCAGAGCGGAGCGGAGCATCTCAGAGCGTCTCAGAGCAGAGCGTCTCAGAGCGGAGCGGAGCATCTCAGAGCGTCTCAGAGCGGAGCGGAGCATCTCAGAGCGTCTCAGAGCGGAGCATCTCAGAGCGTCTCAGAGCGGAGCGGAGCATCTCAGAGCGTCTCAGAGCAGAGCGGAGCATCTCAGAGCGTCTCAGAGCAGAGCGGAGCATCTCAGAGCGGAGCGGAGCAGAGCGTCTCAGAGCAGAGCGTCTCAGAGCGGAGCGGAGCAGAGCGTCTCAGAGCAGAGCGGAGCATCTCAGAGCAGAGCGGAGCGGAGCAGAGCGTCTCAGAGCGGAGCATCTCAGAGCGGAGCATCTCAGAGCGTCTCAGAGCGGAGCGGAGCATCTCAGAGCGTCTCAGAGAAGAGCGGAGCATCTCAGAGCGTCTCAGAGCGGAGCGGAGCATCTCAGAGCGGAGCGGAGCATCTCAGAGCGTCTCAGAGCAGAGCGGAGCATCTCAGAGCGTCTCAGAGCGGAGCGGAGCATCTCAGAGCGTCTCAGAGCAGAGCGTCTCAGAGCGGAGCGGAGCAGAGCGTCTCAGAGCGGAGCATCTCAGAGCGGAGCATCTCAGAGCAGAGCGGAGCGGAGCGGAGCGGAGCGGAGCGTCTCAGAGCGGAGCAGAGCGGAGCATCTCAGAGCGGAGCATCTCAGAGCGGAGCAGAGCGTCTCAGAGCGTCTCAGAGCGGAGCGGAGCAGAGCGTCTCAGAGCGGAGCATCTCAGAGCGGAGCATCTCAGAGCAGAGCGGAGCAGAGCAGAGCGTCTCAGAGCGGAGCAGTCTCAGAGCGGAGCGTCTCGGAGCAGAGCATCTCAGAGCAGAGCGGAGCGTCTGAGAGCGGAGCGGAGCAGAGCGTCTCAGAGCGGAGCGGAGCATCTCAGAGCGTCTCAGAGCGGAGCGGAGCATCTCAGAGCGTCTCAGAGCAGAGCGGAGCATCTCAGAGCGTCTCAGAGCGGAGCGGAGCATCTCAGAGCGTCTCAGAGCGGAGCGGAGCATCTCAGAGCGTCTCAGAGCAGAGCGGAGCATCTCAGAGCGTCTCAGAGCGGAGCGGAGCATCTCAGAGCGTCTCAGAGCAGAGCGGAGCATATCAGAGCGTCTCAGAGCGGAGCGGAGCAGAGCGTCTCAGAGCGGAGCGGAGCAGAGCGTCTCAGAGCAGAGCGGAGCAGAGCGCCTCAGAGCGGAACAGTCTCAGAGCGGAGCGTCTCGGAGCAGAGCGTCTCAGAGCAGAGCGGAGCGTCTCAGAGCGGAGCGTCTCAGAGCGGAGCGGAGCAGAGCATCTCAGAGCGGAGCGGAGCAGAGCGTCTCAGAGCGGAGCAGAGCATCTCAGAGCGGAGCAGAGCGTCTCAGAGCGGAGCGGAGCAGAGCGGAGCATCTCAGAGCGTCTCAGAGCGGAGCGGAGCAGAGCGCCTCAGAGCGGAACAGTCTCAGAGCGGAGCGTCTCGGAGCAGAGCGTCTCAGAGCAGAGCGGAGCATCTCAGAGCAGAGCGGAGCGGAGCAGAGCGTCTCAGAGCAGAAAGTCTCAGAGCGGAGCGTCTCAGAGCGGAGCGGAGCAGAGCGTCTCAGAGCGGAGCATCTCAGAGCGGAGCATCTCAGAGCAGAGCGGAGCGGAGCAGAGCGTCTCAGAGCGGAGCAGAGCGGAGCATCTCAGAGCGGAGCATCTCAGAGCGGAGCGGAGCAGAGCGTCTCAGAGCGTCTCAGAGCGGAGCGTCTCAGAGCGGAGCGGAGCAGAGCGTCTCAGAGCGGAGCATCTCAGAGCAGAGCGGAGCAGAGCAGAGCGTCTCAGAGCGGAGCAGTCTCAGAGCGGAGCGTCTCGGAGCAGAGCATCTCAGAGCAGAGCGGAGCGTCTGAGAGCGGAGCGGAGCAGAGCGTCTCAGAGCGGAGCGGAGCATCTCAGAGCGGAGCGGAGCAGAGCGTCTCAGAGCGGAGCGGAGCATCTCAGAGCGTCTCAGAGCAGAGCGTCTCAGAGCGGAGCGGAGCATCTCAGAGCGTCTCAGAGCGGAGCGGAGCATCTCAGAGCGTCTCAGAGAAGAGCGGAGCATCTCAGAGCGTCTCAGAGCGGAGCGGAGCATCTCAGAGCGGAGCGGAGCATCTCAGAGCGTCTCAGAGCAGAGCGGAGCATCTCAGAGCGTCTCAGAGCGGAGCGGAGCATCTCAGAGCGTCTCAGAGCAGAGCGGAGCATCTCAGAGTGTCTCAGAGCGGAGCAGAGCGGAGCATCTCAGAGCGGAGCATCTCAGAGCGGAGCGGAGCAGAGCGTCTCAGAGCGTCTCAGAGCGGAGCGGAGCAGAGCGTCTCAGAGCGGAGCATCTCAGAGCGGAGCATCTCAGAGCAGAGCGGAGCAGAGCAGAGCGTCTCAGAGCGGAGCAGTCTCAGAGCGGAGCGTCTCGGAGCAGAGCATCTCAGAGCAGAGCGGAGCGTCTGAGAGCGGAGCGGAGCATCTCAGAGCGGAGCGGAGCAGAGCGTCTCAGAGCGTCTCAGAGCGGAGCGGAGCAGAGCGTCTCAGAGCGGAGCATCTCAGAGCAGAGCGTGTCAGAGCGGAGCGGAGCATCTCAGAGCGTCTCAGAGCGGAGCGGAGCAGAGCGTCTCAGAGCGGAGCGGAGCATCTCAGAGCGTCTCAGAGCAGAGCGTCTCAGAGCGGAGCGGAGCATCTCAGAGCGTCTCAGAGCGGAGCGGAGCATCTCAGAGCGTCTCAGAGCAGAGCGTCTCAGAGCGGAGCGGAGCATCTCAGAGCGTCTCAGAGCAGAGCGTCTCAGAGCGGAGCGGAGCATCTCAGAGCGTCTCAGAGCGGAGCGGAGCATCTCAGAGCGTCTCAGAGCAGAGCGGAGCATCTCAGAGCGTCTCAGAGCGGAGCGGAGCATCTCAGAGCGTCTCAGAGCGGAGCGGAGCATCTCAGAGCGTCTCAGAGCAGAGCGGAGCATCTCAGAGCGTCTCAGAGCGGAGCGGAGCATCTCAGAGCGTCTCAGAGCAGAGCGGAGCATCTCAGAGCGTCTCAGAGCGGAGCGGAGCAGAGCGTCTCAGAGCAGAGCGGAGCAGAGCGCCTCAGAGCGGAACAGTCTCAGAGCGGAGCGTCTCGGAGCAGAGCGTCTCAGAGCAGAGCGGAGCGTCTCAGAGCGGAGCGTCTCAGAGCGGAGCGTCTCAGAGCGGAGCGTCTCAGAGCGGAGCGGAGCAGAGCATCTCAGAGCGGAGCGGAGCAGAGCGTCTCAGAGCGGAGCGGAGCATCTCAGAGCAGAGCGGAGCGTCTGAGAGCGGAGCGGAGCAGAGCGTCTCAGAGCGGAGCGGAGCAGAGCGGAGCATCTCAGAGCGTCTCAGAGCGGAGCGGAGCAGAGCGCCTCAGAGCGGAACAGTCTCAGAGCGGAGCGTCTCGGAGCAGAGCGTCTCAGAGCAGAGCGGAGCGGAGCGTCTCAGAGCGGAGCGGAGCATCTCAGAGCGTCTCAGAGCGGAGCGGAGCATCTCAGAGCGTCTCAGAGCAGAGCGTCTCAGAGCGGAGCGGAGCATCTCAGAGCGTCTCAGAGCAGAGCGTCTCAGAGCGGAGCGGAGCATCTCAGAGCGTCTCAGAGCGGAGCGGAGCATCTCAGAGCGTCTCAGAGCAGAGCGGAGCATCTCAGAGCGTCTCAGAGCGGAGCGGAGCATCTCAGAGCGTCTCAGAGCGGAGCGGAGCATCTCAGAGCGTCTCAGAGCAGAGCGGAGCATCTCAGAGCGTCTCAGAGCGGAGCGGAGCATCTCAGAGCGTCTCAGAGCAGAGCGGAGCATCTCAGAGCGTCTCAGAGCGGAGCGGAGCAGAGCGTCTCAGAGCAGAGCGGAGCAGAGCGCCTCAGAGCGGAACAGTCTCAGAGCGGAGCGTCTCGGAGCAGAGCGTCTCAGAGCAGAGCGGAGCGTCTCAGAGCGGAGCGTCTCAGAGCGGAGCGGAGCAGAGCATCTCAGAGCGGAGCGGAGCAGAGCGTCTCAGAGCGGAGCGGAGCATCTCAGAGCAGAGCGGAGCGTCTGAGAGCGGAGCGGAGCAGAGCGTCTCAGAGCGGAGCGGAGCAGAGCGGAGCATCTCAGAGCGTCTCAGAGCGGAGCGGAGCAGAGCGCCTCAGAGCGGAACAGTCTCAGAGCGGAGCGTCTCGGAGCAGAGCGTCTCAGAGCAGAGCGGAGCGGAGCGTCTCAGAGCGGAGCGTCTCAGAGCGGAGCGGAGCAGAGCGTCTCAGAGCGGAGCGGAGCAGAGCGTCTCAGAGCAGAGCGTCTAAGAGCGGAGCGGAGCAGAGCGTCTCAGAGCGGAGCGGAGCGGAGCATCTCAGAGCGGAGCGGAGCAGAGCGTCTCAGAGCAGAAAGTCTCAGAGCGGAGCGTCTCAGAGCGGAGCGGAGCAGAGCGTCTCAGAGCGGAGCATCTCAGAGCGGAGCATCTCAGAGCAGAGTGGAGCGGAGCGGAGCGGAGCAGAGCGTCTCAGAGCGGAGCATCTCAGAGCGGAGCGGAGCGTCTGAGAGCGGAGCGGAGCAGAGCGTCTCAGAGCGGAGCGGAGCAGAGCGGAGCATCTCAGAGCGTCTCAGAGCGGAGCGGAGCAGAGCGCCTCAGAGCGGAACAGTCTCAGAGCGGAGCGTCTCGGAGCAGAGCGTCTCAGAGCAGAGCGGAGCGGAGCGTCTCAGAGCGGAGCGTCTCAGAGCGGAGCGGAGCAGAGCGTCTCAGAGCGGAGCGGAGCAGAGCGTCTCAGAGCAGAGCGTCTCAGAGCGGAGCGGAGCAGAGCGTCTCAGAGCGGAGCAGAGCGGAGCATCTCAGAGCGGAGCGGAGCAGAGCGTCTCAGAGCAGAGTGTCTCAGAGCGGAGCGGAGCAGAGCGGAGCGGAGCAGAGCGTCTCAGAGCAGAAAGTCTCAGAGCGGAGCGTCTCAGAGCGGAGCGGAGCAGAGCGGAGCAGAGCGTCTCAGAGCGGAGCATCTCAGAGCGGAGCATCTCAGAGCAGAGCGGAGCGGAGCGGAGCAGAGCGTCTCAGAGCGGAGCAGAGCGGAGCATCTCAGAGCGGAGCATCTCAGAGCGGAGCGGAGCAGAGCGTCTCAGAGCGTCTCAGAGCGGAGCGGAGCAGAGCGTCTCAGAGCGGAGCATCTCAGAGCGGAGCATCTCAGAGCAGAGCGGAGCAGAGCAGAGCGTCTCAGAGCGGAGCAGTCTCAGAGCGGAGCGTCTCGGAGCAGAGCATCTCAGAGCAGAGCGGAGCGTCTGAGAGCGGAGCGGAGCAGAGCGTCTCAGAGCGGAGCGGAGCATCTCAGAGCGTCTCAGAGCAGAGCGTCTCAGAGCGGATCGGAGCAGAGCGTCTCAGAGCGGAGCGGAGCATCTCAGAGCGTCTCAGAGCAGAGCGTCTCAGAGCGGAGCGGAGCATCTCAGAGCGTCTCGGAGCGGAGCATCTCAGAGCGTCTCAGAGCAGAGCGGAGCATCTCAGAGCGTCTCAGAGCGGAGCGGAGCATCTCAGAGCGTCTCAGAGCGGAACGGAGCATCTCAGAGCGTCTCAGAGCAGAGCGGAGCATCTCAGAGCGTCTCAGAGCGGAGCGGAGCATCTCAGAGCGTCTCAGAGCGGAGCGGAGCATCTCAGAGCGTCTCAGAGCAGAGCGGAGCATCTCAGAGCGTCTCAGAGCGGAGCGGACCAGAGCGTCTCAGAGCAGAGCGGAGCAGAGCGCCTCAGAGCGGAACAGTCTCAGAGCGGAGCGTCTCGGAGCAGAGCGTCTCAGAGCAGAGCGGAGCGTCTCAGAGCGGAGCGGAGCAGAGCATCTCAGAGCGGAGCGGAGCATCTCAGAGCGTCTCAGAGCGGAGCGGAGCATCTCAGAGCGTCTCAGAGCAGAGCGGAGCATCTCAGAGCGTCTCAGAGCGGAGCAGAGCGGAGCATCTCAGAGCGGAGCATCTCAGAGCGGAGCGGAGCAGAGCGTCTCAGAGCGTCTCAGAGCGGAGCGGAGCAGAGCGTCTCAGAGCGGAGCATCTCAGAGCGGAGCATCTCAGAGCAGAGCAGAGCGTCTCAGAGCGAAGCAGTCTCAGAGCGGAGCGTCTCGGAGCAGAGCATCTCAGAGCAGAGCGGAGCGTCTGAGAGCGGAGCGGAGCAGAGCGTCTCAGAGCGGAGCGGAGCATCTCAGAGCGTCTCAGAGCGGAGCGGAGCAGAGCGTCTCAGAGCGGAGCGGAGCATCTCAGAGCGTCTCAGAGCAGAGCGTCTCAGAGCGGAGCGGAGCATCTCAGAGCGTCTCAGAGCGGAGCGGAGCATCTCAGAGCGTCTCAGAGCAGAGCGGAGCATCTCAGAGCGTCTCAGAGCGGAGCGGAGCATCTCAGAGCGTCTCAGAGCGGAGCGGAGCATCTCAGAGCGTCTCAGAGCGGAGCGGAGCATCTCAGAGCGTCTCAGAGCAGAGCGTCTCAGAGCGGAGCGGAGCATCTCAGAGCGTCTCAGAGCGGAGCGGAGCATCTCAGAGCGTCTCAGAGCAGAGCGGATTATCTCAGAGCGTCTCAGAGCGGAGCGGAGCATCTCAGAGCGTCTCAGAGCGGAGCGGAGCATCTCAGAGCGTCTCAGAGCAGAGCTGAGCATCTCAGAGCGTCTCAGAGCGGAGCGGAGCATCTCAGAGCGTCTCAGAGCAGAGCGGAGCATCTCAGAGCGTCTCAGAGCAGAGCGTCTCAGAGCAGAGCGGAGCGGAGCGTCTCAGAGCGGAGCGTCTCAGAGCGGAGCGTCTCAGAGCGGAGCGGAGCAGAGCATCTCAGAGCGGAGCGGAGCAGAGCGTCTCAGAGCGGAGCGGAGCATCTCAGAGCAGAGCGGAGCGTCTGAGAGCGGAGCGGAGCAGAGCGTCTCAGAGCGGAGCGGAGCAGAGCGCCTCAGAGCGGAACAGTCTCAGAGCGGAGCGTCTCGGAGCAGAGCGTCTCAGAGCAGAGCGGAGCGTCTCAGAGCGGAGCGTCTCAGAGCGGAGCGGAGCAGAGCGTCTCAGAGCGGAGCGTCTCAGAGCAGAGCGTCTCAGAGCGGAGCGGAGCAGAGCGTCTCAGAGCGGAGCGGAGCGGAGCATCTCAGAGCGGAGCGGAGCAGAGCGTCTCAGAGCAGAGTGTCTCAGAGCGGAGCGGAGCAGAGCGGAGCGGAGCAGAGCGTCTCAGAGCGGAGCGTCTCAGAGCGTCTCAGAGCGGAGCATCTCAGAGCGGAGCATCTCAGAGCAGAGCGTCTCAGAGCGGAGCAGAGCGGAGCATCTCAGAGCGGAGCATCTCAGAGCGGAGCGGAGCAGAGCGGAGCGGAGCAGAGCGTCTCAGAGCGTCTCAGAGCGGAGCGGAGCAGAGCGTCTCAGAGCGGAGCATCTCAGAGCGGAGCATCTCAGAGCAGAGCGGAGCAGAGCAGAGCGTCTCAGAGCGGAGCAGTCTCAGAGCGGAGCGTCTCGGAGCAGAGCATCTCAGAGCAGAGCGGAGCGTCTGAGAGCGGAGCAGAGCGTCTCAGAGCGGAGCGGAGCATCTCAGAGCGTCTCAGAGCGGAGCGGAGCAGAGCGTCTCAGAGCGGAGCGGAGCATCTCAGAGCGTCTCAGAGCAGAGCGTCTCAGAGCGGAGCGGAGCATCTCAGAGCGTCTCAGAGCGGAGCGGAGCATCTCAGAGCGTCTCAGAGCAGAGCGGAGCGGAGCAGAGCGTCTCAGAGCGTCTCAGAGCGGAGCGGAGCAGAGCGTCTCAGAGCGGAGCATCTCAGAGCGGAGCATCTCAGAGCAGAGCGGAGCAGAGCAGAGCGTCTCAGAGCGGAGCAGTCTCAGAGCGGAGCGTCTCGGAGCAGAGCATCTCAGAGCAGAGCGGAGCGTCTGAGAGCGGAGCGGAGCAGAGCGTCTCAGAGCGGAGCGGAGCATCTCAGAGCGTCTCAGAGCGGAGCGGAGCAGAGCGTCTCAGAGCGGAGCGGAGCATCTCAGAGCGTCTCAGAGCAGAGCGTCTCAGAGCAGAGCGTCTCAGAGCGGAGCGGAGCATCTCAGAGCGTCTCAGAGCGGAGCGGAGCATCTCAGAGCGTCTCAGAGCAGAGCGGAGCATCTCAGAGCGGAGCGGAGCAGAGCGTCTCAGAGCAGAGCGTCTCAGAGCGGAGCGGAGCAGAGCGTCTCAGAGCAGAGCGGAGCATCTCAGAGCAGAGCGGAGCGGAGCGGAGCGGAGCAGAGCGTCTCAGAGCGGAGCATCTCAGAGCGGAGCATCTCAGAGCGGAGCGGAGCAGAGCGTCTCAGAGCGTCTCAGAGCGGAGCGGAGCAGAGCGTCTCAGAGCGGAGCATCTCAGAGCGGAGCGTCTCGGAGCAGAGCATCTCAGAGCAGAGCGGAGCGTCTGAGAGCGGAGCGGCTCAGAGCAGAGCGTCTCAGAGCGGAGCGGAGCAGAGCGTCTCAGAGCGGAGCGGAGCATCTCAGAGCGTCTCAGAGCAGAGCGTCTCAGAGCGGAGCGGAGCATCTCAGAGCGTCTCAGAGCGGAGCGGAGCATCTCAGAGCGTCTCAGAGCAGAGCGGAGCATCTCAGAGCGTCTCAGAGCGGAGCGGAGCATCTCAGAGCGTCTCAGAGCAGAGCGGAGCATCTCAGAGCGTCTCAGAGCGGAGCGGAGCATCTCAGAGCGTCTCAGAGCAGAGCGGAGCATCTCAGAGCGTCTCAGAGCAGAGCGCCTCAGAGCGGAACAGTCTCAGAGCGGAGCGTCTCGGAGCAGAGCGTCTCAGAGCAGAGCGGAGCGGAGCGTCTCAGAGCGGAGCGTCTCAGAGCGGAGCGGAGCAGAGCATCTCAGAGCGGAGCGGAGCAGAGCGTCTCAGAGCGGAGCGGAGCATCTCAGAGCAGAGCGGAGCGTCTGAGAGCGGAGCGGAGCAGAGCGTCTCAGAGCGGAGCGGAGCAGAGCGCCTCAGAGCGGAACAGTCTCAGAGCGGAGCGTCTCGGAGCAGAGCGTCTCAGAGCAGAGCGTCTCAGAGCGGAGCGTCTCAGAGCGGAGCGGAGCAGAGCGTCTCAGAGCGGAGCGGAGCAGAGCGTCTCAGAGCAGAGCGTCTCAGAGCGGAGCGTCTCAGAGCGGAGCGGAGCAGAGCGTCTCAGAGCGTCTCAGAGCAGAGCGTCTCAGAGCGGAGCGGAGCAGAGCGTCTCAGAGCGGAGCGGAGCGGAGCATCTCAGAGCGGAGCGGAGCAGAGCGTCTCAGAGCAGAGTGTCTCAGAGCGGAGCGGAGCAGAGCGGAGCGGAGCAGAGCGTCTCAGAGAAGAAAGTCTCAGAGCGGAGCGTCTCAGAGCGGAGCGGAGCAGAGCGTCTCAGAGCGGAGCATCTCAGAGCGGAGCGGAGCGGAGCGGAGCGGAGCAGAGCGTCTCAGAGCGGAGCAGAGCGGAGCATCTCAGAGCGGAGCATCTCAGAGCGGAGCGGAGCAGAGCGGAGCGGAGCATCTCAGAGCGTCTCAGAGCGGAGCGGAGCAGAGCGTCTCAGAGCGGAGCATCTCAGAGCGGAGCATCTCAGAGCAGAGCGGAGCAGAGCAGAGCGTCTCAGAGCGGAGCAGTCTCAGAGCGGAGCGTCTCGGAGCAGAGCATCTCAGAGCAGAGCGGAGCGTCTGAGAGCGGAGCGGAGCAGAGCGTCTCAGAGCGGAGCGGAGCATCTCAGAGCGTCTCAGAGCAGAGCGTCTCAGAGCGGATCGGAGCAGAGTGTCTCAGAGCGGAGCGGAGCATCTCAGAGCGTCTCAGAGCAGAGCGTCTCAGAGCGGAGCGGAGCATCTCAGAGCGTCTCAGAGCGGAGCGGAGCATCTCAGAGCGTCTCAGAGCAGAGCGGAGCATCTCAGAGCGTCTCAGAGCGGAGCGGAGCAGAGCGTCTCAGAGCAGAGCGGAGCAGAGCGCCTCAGAGCGGAACAGTCTCAGAGCGGAGCGTCTCGGAGCAGAGCGTCTCAGAGCAGAGCGGAGCGTCTCAGAGCGGAGCGTCTCAGAGCGGAGCGGAGCAGAGCATCTCAGAGCGGAGCGGAGCAGAGCGTCTCAGAGCGGAGCGGAGCATCTCAGAGCAGAGCGGAGCGTCTGAGAGCGGAGCGGAGCAGAGCGTCTCAGAGCGGAGCGGAGCAGAGCGGAGCATCTCAGAGCGTCTCAGAGCGGAGCGGAGCAGAGCGCCTCAGAGCGGAACAGTCTCAGAGCGGAGCGTCTCGGAGCAGAGCGTCTCAGAGCAGAGCGGAGCGGAGCGTCTCAGAGCGGAGCGTCTCAGAGCGGAGCGGAGCAGAGCGTCTCAGAGCGGAGCGGAGCAGAGCGTCTCAGAGCGGAGCGGAGCGGAGCATCTCAGAGCGGAGCGGAGCAGAGCG
This sequence comes from Gymnoscopelus microlampas, assembly GCF_963454915.1. Taxonomy (NCBI): domain Eukaryota; kingdom Metazoa; phylum Chordata; class Actinopteri; order Myctophiformes; family Myctophidae; genus Gymnoscopelus; species Gymnoscopelus microlampas. The sequence continues at coordinate 43,615,273 of NC_139953.1, forward strand.
TCTCAGAGCAGAGTGTCTCAGAGCGGAGCGGAGCAGAGCGGAGCGGAGCAGAGCGTCTCAGAGCAGAAAGTCTCAGAGCGGAGCGTCTCAGAGCGGAGCGGAGCAGAGCGTCTCAGAGCGGAGCATCTCAGAGCGGAGCGGAGCAGAGCGTCTCAGAGCGTCTCAGAGCGGAGCGGAGCAGAGCGTCTCAGAGCGGAGCATCTCAGAGCAGAGTGGAGCGGAGCGGAGCGGAGCAGAGCGTCTCAGAGCGGAGCAGAGCGGAGCATCTCAGAGCGGAGCATCTCAGAGCGGAGCGGAGCAGAGCGGAGCGGAGCAGAGCGGAGCGGAGCAGAGCGGAGCGGAGCAGAGCGTCTCAGAGCGTCTCAGAGCGGAGCGGAGCAGAGCGTCTCAGAGCGGAGCATCTCAGAGCGGAGCATCTCAGAGCAGAGCGGAGCAGAGCAGAGCGTCTCAGAGCGGAGCAGTCTCAAAGCGGAGCGTCTCGGAGCAGAGCATCTCAGAGCAGAGCGGAGCGTCTGAGAGCGGAGCATCTCAGAGCGTCTCAGAGCGGAGCGGAGCATCTCAGAGCGTCTCAGAGCGGAGCGGAGCAGAGCGTCTCAGAGCGGAGCGGAGCATCTCAGAGCGTCTCAGAGCGGAGCGGAGCATCTCAGAGCAGAGCGGAGCATCTCAGAGCGTCTCAGAGCGGAGCGGAGCATCTCAGAGCGTCTCAGAGCAGAGCGGAGCATCTCAGAGCGTCTCAGAGCGGAGCAGAGTGGAGCATCTCAGAGCGGAGCATCTCAGAGCGGAGCGGAGCAGAGCGTCTCAGAGCGTCTCAGAGCGGAGCGGAGCAGAGCGTCTCAGAGCGGAGCATCTCAGAGCGGAGCATCTCAGAGCAGAGCGGAGCAGAGCAGAGCGTCTCAGAGCGGAGCAGTCTCGGAGCAGAGCATCTCAGAGCGTCTCAGAGCGGAGCGGAGCATCTCAGAGCGTCTCAGAGCAGAGCGTCTCAGAGCGGAGCGGAGCATCTCAGAGCGTCTCAGAGCGGAGCGGAGCATCTCAGAGCGTCTCAGAGCAGAGCGGAGCATCTCAGAGCGTCTCAGAGCGGAGCGGAGCATCTCAGAGCGGAGCGGAGCATCTCAGAGCGTCTCAGAGCAGAGCGGAGCATCTCAGAGCGTCTCAGAGCGGAGCGGAGCATCTCAGAGCGTCTCAGAGCAGAGCGGAGCATCTCAGAGCGTCTCAGAGCGTCTCAGAGCGGAGCATCTCAGAGCGGAGCATCTCAGAGCGGAGCGGAGCAGAGCGTCTCAGAGCGTCTCAGAGCGGAGCGGAGCAGAGCGTCTCAGAGCGGAGCATCTCAGAGCAGAGCGGAGCAGAGCAGAGCGTCTCAGAGCGGAGCAGTCTCAGAGCGGAGCGTCTCGGAGCAGAGCATCTCAGAGCAGAGCGGAGCGTCTGAGAGCGGAGCGGAGCAGAGCGTCTCAGAGCGGAGCGGAGCATCTCAGAGCGTCTCAGAGCGGAGCGGAGCAGAGCGTCTCAGAGCGGAGCGGAGCATCTCAGAGCGTCTCAGAGCAGAGCGTCTCAGAGCGGAGCGGAGCATCTCAGAGCGTCTCAGAGCGGAGCGGAGCATCTCAGAGCGTCTCAGAGCAGAGCGGAGCATCTCAGAGCGTCTTAGAGCGGAGCGGAGCATCTCAGAGCGTCTCAGAGCGGAGCGGAGCATCTCAGAGCGTCTCAGAGCAGAGCGGAGCATCTCAGAGCGTCTCAGAGCGGAGCGGAGCATCTCAGAGCGTCTCAGAGCAGAGCGGAGCATCTCAGAGCGTCTCAGAGCGGAGCGGAGCAGAGCGCCTCAGAGCGGAACAGTCTCAGAGCGGAGCGTCTCGGAGCAGAGCGTCTCAGAGCAGAGCGGAGCAGAGCGCCTCAGAGCGGAACAGTCTCAGAGCGGAGCGTCTCGGAGCAGAGCGTCTCAGAGCAGAGCGGAGCGGAGCGTCTCAGAGCGGAGCGTCTCAGAGCGGAGCGTCTCAGAGCGGAGCGGAGCAGAGCATCTCAGAGCGGAGCGGAGCAGAGCGTCTCAGAGCGGAGCGGAGCATCTCAGAGCAGAGCGGAGCGTCTGAGAGCGGAGCGGAGCAGAGCGTCTCAGAGCGGAGCGGAGCAGAGCGGAGCATCTCAGAGCGTCTCAGAGCGGAGCGGAGCAGAGCGCCTCAGAGCGGAACAGTCTCAGAGCGGAGCGTCTCGGAGCAGAGCGTCTCAGAGCAGAGCGGAGCGTCTCAGAGCGGAGCGTCTCAGAGCGGAGCGGAGCAGAGCGTCTCAGAGCAGAGCGTCTCAGAGCGGAGCGGAGCAGAGCGTCTCAGAGCAGAGCGTCTCAGAGCGGAGCGGAGCAGAGCGTCTCAGAGCAGAGCGGAGCATCTCAGAGCAGAGCGGAGCGGAGCGGAGCGGAGCGGAGCAGAGCGTCTCAGAGCGGAGCAGAGCGGAGCATCTCAGAGCGGAGCATCTCAGAGCGGAGCGGAGCAGAGCGTCTCAGAGCGTCTCAGAGCGTCTCAGAGCGGAGCGGAGCAGAGCGTCTCAGAGCGGAGCATCTCAGAGCGGAGCATCTCAGAGCAGAGCGTCTCAGAGCGGAGCAGTCTCAGAGCGGAGCGTCTCGGAGCAGAGCATCTCAGAGCAGAGCGGAGCGTCTGAGAGCGGAGCGGAGCAGAGCGTCTCAGAGCGGAGCGGAGCAGAGCGTCTCAGAGCGGAGCGGAGCATCTCAGAGCGTCTCAGAGCAGAGCGTCTCAGAGCGGAGCGGAGCAGAGCGTCTCAGAGCGGAGCGGAGCATCTCAGAGCGTCTCAGAGCAGAGCGTCTCAGAGCGGAGCGGAGCATCTCAGAGCGTCTCAGAGCGGAGCGGAGCATCTCAGAGCGTCTCAGAGCAGAGCGGAGCATCTCAGAGCGTCTCAGAGCGGAGCGGAGCATCTCAGAGCGTCTCAGAGCAGAGCGGAGCATCTCAGAGCGTCTCAGAGCGGAGCGGAGCAGAGCGTCTCAGAGCAGAGCGCCTCAGAGCGGAACAGTCTCAGAGCGGAGCGTCTCGGAGCAGAGCGTCTCAGAGCAGAGCGTCTCAGAGCGGAGCGTCTCAGAGCGGAGCGTCTCAGAGCGGAGCGGAGCAGAGCATCTCAGAGCGGAGCGGAGCAGAGCGTCTCAGAGCGGAGCGGAGCATCTCAGAGCAGAGCGGAGCGTCTGAGAGCGGAGCGGAGCAGAGCGTCTCAGAGCGGAGCGGAGCAGAGCGGAGCATCTCAGAGCGTCTCAGAGCGGAGCGGAGCAGAGCGCCTCAGAGCGGAACAGTCTCAGAGCGGAGCGTCTCGGAGCAGAGCGTCTCAGAGCAGAGCGGAGCGGAGCGTCTCAGAGCGGAGCGTCTCAGAGCGGAGCGGAGCAGAGCGTCTCAGAGCGGAGCGGAGCAGAGCGTCTCAGAGCAGAGCGTCTCAGAGCGGAGCGGAGCAGAGCGTCTCAGAGCGGAGCGGAGCATCTCAGAGCGGAGCGGAGCAGAGCGTCTCAGAGCAGAGTGTCTCAGAGCGGAGCGGAGCGGAGCAGAGCGTCTCAGAGCAGAAAGTCTCAGAGCGGAGCGTCTCAGAGCCGAGCGGAGCAGAGCGTCTCAGAGCGGAGCATCTCAGAGCGGAGCATCTCAGAGCAGAGCGGAGCGGAGCGGAGCGGAGCAGAGCGTCTCAGAGCGGAGCAGAGCGGAGCATCTCAGAGCGGAGCATCTCAGAGCGGAGCGGAGCAGAGCGTCTCAGAGCGTCTCAGAGCGTCTCAGAGCGGAGCGGAGCAGAGCGTCTCAGAGCGGAGCATCTCAGAGCGGAGCATCTCAGAGCAGAGCGGAGCAGAGCGTCTCAGAGCGGAGCAGTCTCAGAGCGGAGCGTCTCGGAGCAGAGCATCTCAGAGCAGAGCGGAGCGTCTGAGAGCGGAGCGGAGCAGAGCGTCTCAGAGCGGAGCGGAGCAACTCAGAGCGTCTCAGAGCGGAGCGGAGCATCTCAGAGCGTCTCAGAGCGGAGCGGAGCATCTCAGAGCGTCTCAGAGCGGAGCGGAGCATCTCAGAGCGTCTCAGAGCAGAGCGGAGCATCTCAGAGCGTCTCAGAGCGGAGCGGAGCATCTCAGAGCGTCTCAGAGCAGAGCGGAGCATATCAGAGCGTCTCAGAGTGGAGCGGAGCAGAGCGTCTCAGAGCAGAGCGGAGCAGAGCGCCTCAGAGCGGAACAGTCTCAGAGCGGAGCGTCTCGGAGCAGAGCGTCTCAGAGCAGAGCGGAGCGTCTCAGAGCGGAGCGTCTCAGAGCGGAGCGTCTCAGAGCGGAGCGGAGCAGAGCATCTCAGAGCGGAGCGGAGCAGAGCGTCTCAGAGCGGAGCGGAGCATCTCAGAGCAGAGCGGAGCGTCTGAGAGCGGAGCGGAGCAGAGCGTCTCAGAGCGGAGCGGAGCAGAGCGGAGCATCTCAGAGCGTCTCAGAGCGGAGCGGAGCAGAGCGCCTCAGAGCGGAACAGTCTCAGAGCGGAGCGTCTCGGAGCAGAGCGTCTCAGAGCAGAGCGGAGCGGAGCGTCTCAGAGCGGAGCGGAGCAGAGCGTCTCAGAGCGGAGCGGAGCAGAGCATCTCAGAGCAGAGCGTCTCAGAGCGGAGCGGAGCAGAGCGTCTCAGAGCGGAGCGGAGCATCTCAGAGCGGAGCGGAGCAGAGCGTCTCAGAGCAGAGTGTCTCAGAGCGGAGCGGAGCAGAGTGGAGCGGAGCAGAGCGTCTCAGAGCAGAAAGTCTCAGAGCGGAGCGTCTCAGAGCGGAGCGGAGCAGAGCGTCTCAGAGCGGAGCATCTCAGAGCGGAGCATCTCAGAGCAGAGTGGAGCGGAGCGGAGCGGAGCAGAGCGTCTCAGAGCGGAGCAGAGTGTCTCAGAGCGGAGCAGAGCGGAGCATCTCAGAGCGGAGCATCTCAGAGCGGAGCGGAGCAGAGCGTCTCAGAGCGTCTCAGAGCGGAGCGGAGCAGAGCGTCTCAGAGCGGAGCATCTCAGAGCGGAGCATCTCAGAGCAGAGCGGAGCAGAGCAGAGCGTCTCAGAGCGGAGCAGTCTCAGAGCGGAGCAGTCTCAGAGCGGAGCGTCTCGGAGCAGAGCATCTCAGAGCAGAGCGGAGCGTCTGAGAGCGGAGCGGAGCAGAGCGTCTCAGAGCGGAGCGGAGCATCTCAGAGCGTCTCAGAGCGGAGCGGAGCAGAGCGTCTCAGAGCGGAGCGGAGCATCTCAGAGCGTCTCAGAGCAGAGCGTCTCAGAGCGGAGCGGAGCATCTCAGAGCGTCTCAGAGCGGAGCGGAGCATCTCAGAGCGTCTCAGAGCAGAGCGGAGCATCTCAGAGCGTCTCAGAGCGGAGCGGAGCATCTCAGAGCGTCTCAGAGCGGAGCGGAGCATCTCAGAGCGTCTCAGAGCAGAGCGGAGCATCTCAGAGCGTCTCAGAGCGGAGCGGAGCATCTCAGAGCGTCTCAGAGCGGAGCGGAGCATCTCAGAGCGTCTCAGAGCAGAGCGGAGCATCTCAGAGCGTCTCAGAGCGGAGCGGAGCAGAGTGTCTCAGAGCAGAGCGGAGCAGAGCGCCTCAGAGCGGAACAGTCTCAGAGCGGAGCGTCTCGGAGCAGAGCGTCTCAGAGCAGAGCGGAGCGGAGCGTCTCAGAGCGGAGCGTCTCAGAGCGGAGCAGAGCGTCTCAAGAGCAGAGCGGAGCAGAGCGCCTCAGAGCGGAACAGTCTCAGAGCGGAGCGTCTCGGAGCAGAGCGTCTCAGAGCAGAGCGTCTCAGAGCGGAGCGTCTCAGAGCGGAGCGGAGCAGAGCATCTCAGAGCGGAGCGGAGCAGAGCGTCTCAGAGCGGAGCGGAGCATCTCAGAGCAGAGCGGAGCGTCTGAGAGCGGAGCGGAGCAGAGCGTCTCAGAGCGGAGCGGAGCAGAGCGGAGCATCTCAGAGCGTCTCAGAGCGGAGCGGAGCAGAGCGCCTCAGAGCGGAACAGTCTCAGAGCGGAGCGTCTCGGAGCAGAGCGTCTCAGAGCAGAGCGGAGCGGAGCGTCTCAGAGCGGAGCGTCTCAGAGCGGAGCGGAGCAGAGCGTCTCAGAGCGGAGCGGAGCAGAGCGTCTCAGAGCAGAGCGTCTCAGAGCGGAGCGGAGCAGAGCGTCTCAGAGCAGAGCGGAGCATCTCAGAGCAGAGCGGAGCGTCTGAGAGCGGAGCGGAGCAGAGCGTCTCAGAGCGGAGCGGAGCAGAGCGTCTCAGAGCAGAGCGTCTCAGAGCGGAGCGTCTCAGAGCGGAGCGGAGCAGAGCGTCTCAGAGCGGAGCGGAGCAGAGCGGAGCATCTCGGAGCGGAGCGTCTCGGAGCAGAGCGTCTCAGAGCAGAGCGTCTCAGAGCGGAGCGGAGCAGAGCAGAGCGTCTCAGAGCGGAGCGGAGCAGAGCGTCTCAGAGCAGAGCGGAGCAGAGCGCCTCAGAGCGGAGCGGAGCAGAGCAGAGCGTCTCAGAGCAGAGCGGAGCGTCTCAGAGCGGAGCGGAGCAGAGCGTCTCAGAGCGGAGCGTCTCAGAGCGGAGCGTCTCAGAGCGTCTCAGAGCAGAGCGGAGCAGAGCGTCTCAAAGCGGAGCATCTCAGAGCGGAGCGGAGCGTCTCTATTTTAAAGCACTGGTCAGGGTTCCCACACATTTTTACCTGGTCATTTTCAAAACTTTTCCATCACTTTTTCACCCTATTTCCAGGCCTATATCAATCGTATGGTGGCAATAATGAGGCTCTTACTCCATCAATGCCCCAAGACAGACCTCGAGCAAAGGCGTCACATGACAGAACAGATCTACAAGCTAACAACGTTTGTTCTTAGCTTGTAGATGTATTATTTTTGTTACGTGATGTTCTGTATAATAGGCAGCTCTCACGCAGCACTGCATTTTACCATGTTACATATTTCATGAAATGTTAGACATGTTTTTTATGAACAAAATCAATAGCCAAAAACTATGTATATCCAAACATCTTCCAAAACATTTGATGAATTCCAAACATTTTCCAGGCCTGGCAGACAGTTTTTCTCATTTCAAAATATATCCAGGAAATTCATGACCGTGGGAATCCTGTTATTAACTGTAAAAGTACATAAAGAAATACATTCCCGGTTGTCAGGGGCAAACACTCTAAGAGAAGTTGTCAAACAACATTTACCTGTATGTGGAATGGTCATTGTGAAAAATATATGAGTGAAAGATTATATCAAAAAGTAGCTTTTTGTTTAATTGAAAAAATATTTTACAGGGTAGATTGGGGTTCCCAGAGATGAAGAATTGACCCCAGAGATGAATTGCATCAAATGGGGGTCTGTGGCCTAGTGCAAATAAAAATTAGGGGGGGGGGGTCCTTGAAATTCAAAGGTTTGAGAATCACTGACCCGTACAGACAGTAGAATGGGTGTATGTGTACCTGTGGTCCAAACATGACAGCGGCGGGTGCTCCCATCACGTCCGTTCCGGGCATGCGGCGACGGATCTTCTTGCAGAACTGTCTGATGTCGGAGCAGGAGGTGTCCAGGTCCTTCGGCAGGATGCAGAGGCTGGAGCTCTCCTGACCGGCGGTCAGGAAGGCCCGCAGGCGAGCCGACTCCACTGCCACACAGTCCAGGCCACTCTGGATGAACTGAGACACACCCATGGATTAAAGCAAAATACAATCTCACGACTGAAAAAGGTTTGTATGACCAAGTCGTAATGTGTGATTTGTGAAACAGTCGCAGGCGCATTGAGAGCATACGTGCGCAACATGATGCCATAGAAGACATGCTGGCTTCTATGGAATACAAATGACTGAAATCAGTCGTGGCGAGAACTTGAATCCATGCACACCAGGCACTTATTCTCTCTCTCCATTCCCCTGTATCTCAGGGGCGCCCACCCTCTAGAGCCTGGTTCTGCCCAAGGTTTCTTCCCAATAACCACATGAACCCTATTCTGGGGCAAACATTTGATGACAATGTATTTCAGTGTAGAGCGAAAACAGGAGTGGATCTAGAATAGAGTTCTTGGGAATCCAGTCAACTAAGTATAGGGTTTAAGTGGTTAAAAGGAGAGTTTTTTCCTTGCCACTGTTGCCAAATGTTCTCTCAGGGGGGGAAACGTTGGGTCTCTGCTCTATATGTAAACTGTCTTGAGACAATTTGTTAAATTTGACTATAGTGCCAAATCACAACAGAATTTTAAAAAAATCACCAAATTACAAAATAAACCTCCTTAGTCTTATTTTGTTAGATCCGTTTGTCTTTACAGTTGCAGTGTACGTAGCTTGCTTTCGGCTTTAACGGGCAAGGGTGTGACCGCATTAAAGGTGCAGCAGACAGCAGCAAACGGTAACCGCCTTCCATTCCGACATCTCGCCACTCCGACTAGTGGCTTCCGCGTGCGGTTAGGGTTAGGTATAGGGTTCGTTAACATCGGAAAGGCGACATGTAACCCAGCAAACACCAACAAAAAATAAATAAAGACAAAATAAAATCACAAGGCGTTGAAATACCTTGATGTGGTCAGCCAGCTGCACGGTGCAGTCCTCTGTGTGCTCCGCCAGGTGGATGCTGTACAGATGCTGGAGGACACAACAGTAGTGAGTTACTTACAGACAAGTAACAAGCATGAATATGTTGAATGCGTATTAATGCAGACCGGGCACATGCACAGTTTTTTCATGGAGAGAGACACACACACACACACACACACACACACACACACACACACACACACACACACACACACAAGTGTGTGCATGTTTTAAATGCTAGATGGCAGCCTAGAGGTCCTGTATTGTTGTTACCTGGTAGTATTTGATGGCCTTGGATGAAGTAGTCCAGAGAGCGCTTGCCTCGTGGACGCTCATTTCAGAGTACAGCGTGCCCATCCTCTTAAACACCTCCACACTGCAGCCACTCATAGCCCTGGATGAGAGGAGGACATGACAATGGAAGGACAGATAATGTTAGAAGTGGCGAGAGTGGAGAGACCAATAACGTTAAGGTTTTTGTGATACACAGGACGCTCAAAAGTAATGCATTAAGTGTGTTTTCAAACCAGTAGTGCATTTGCTTTGTTCAGATTCAGGGACCAATATGATACAATGTTGCACTTTCCCTTGCAGCAAAAATAGCAGATTGTTGTGAGCTTGTAGAATTGCTAGTTTCACTATTCGTCATACGGTATGACGGTAAGTATGTAGGGCTTAAGTAGTTAACAGAGGACAAAACTTATAAACGAAATACGAGCGAGAAAAGTTGTCTCTCATTGGACTGAATTTTTATTGAAGATATTCAATACATTGGGAATAAAGGTGTTCAGTTCTGGATAGCAACATGGAGCATTACCAGAATCTTTTAATTTATTTGGAATCTTGTTATAAAGTTTTAGCATGCTGGGTATTCTCCAATGACAACATTCCCAATTTAGTCTCTCATGTGCGATAGTCACTCACGGTTCATATTTGTGCAGAGTGGCCTGCAGCAGGCCCAGGGAGTAGACCAGTCCTGAGGCGAAGCTGAGCTGCTCTCCACGGGATCCCCTCATCGCGGTTCCCTGCAGGGGGTCAACTCCGCCTGCAGGGGAAATGACACACGGACATGTTGGGAACAGGTGGTAAGCAGAGCCTGAGCGATACATCGGTTGGCTGCCGATGTGTCCCAATGTTTTACCACTTTCAACAGAGTGTCCCTATTTGGGCATGTCATTTTAAGTGAACATTAACAAACGTTTTCAAAACAATAACAAAAATAGTCGATCTACAAGCTCACGACACATTGTGAGCTTGTAGATAGGCTATTTCTGAAAATGCATGAACAGGGCTTATGTTGTTAAATACATTAAAATACTTTTTTTTTTACAAAAGATCGGTCAAACATTAGTGGTCTAGGACTCTCCAAAATCAGGATCAAACCCATGTGGCATTGGTCAGACTATTTTTTTCGTTTTTTTGCAGATCACACACACCTTGCAGATGAGCCTTGGAATGAGCAGCAGCACCAGGATACAGTCGTGGTCTCCTCCATGGCGGAGGAAGGACTCAGGCATGAAGGCGGTGAGGAGGGACACCTGGCGGTTAGCCTGGCCCACCTCCATCTTCCTCAGTTCCATCTCGATGGCCTGGAAGACACACAGTCACGGTTGGGTATAGAAATTAGGAACCATATCCAAACTGCCAGGTACCCATGAAAATGAAGGAATCGGAATTGATAAATATCGTAATAATTTTAGGATCCAGAAATGATTATCCTAATTTTATGATATGATATTCATTACTCTTCTTAAACTTTTATTAATGTAAAACTTTTAAACTAAATGTCCATTGATGCCATTAACAAGAATTATGATCACGTAAGCCTAGTGCTCAGTTAAACTGGATACAACCTTTTCCAATCCATTTCTTTCCAGTATGGCTTGGCTTGAGTTTTGTGGTAGTGGTACCAAAGTGTCACTAGACATTTTATTGTCATTGGATTGATTAAAATCCCCATCAACTCCCAATCAGATTCCTATCATTCTGACATTCGTCTCAGCCGTACCTTGGCATAAGCTTTGGTCTCTGCAAACTTTATCTTGAAATCAAACATCTCTGCAGGAGGATGCAGCAGGACCTGCTCAGCTCTCTGTTGGTCTCCTGGTGCACAGGGAAAAGCACACACAGACAGCAGTGAGCAATGTGCATTTACTGACGACCTACTGATAATCATAGCAGCTCACTTCTCATTCCTGTGTGTGTGTGTGTGTGTGTGTGTGTGTGTGTGTGTGTGTGTGTGTGTGTGTGTGTGTGTGTGTGTGTGTGTGTGTGTGTGTGTGTGTGTGTGTGTGTGTGTGTGTGTGTGTGCCCTGGTGTTGGCAGCACGACGGTGAAGCTCCGGTGAACGCCAATGTTGTTTGTATAACTACTAACAACCACACCCGTTGTAACTACCACCGTTAATGTAGTGGGTGCAGATTTGAGATGCATTTGCAACTTCAAGCTTGTATACAAGCATTACTCACCGGTAGAATCTACCAACAGCCGCGGCCCCCTGACGCCCCCCCCGCCGTGAACATTCACTGGGGGAGAGAGGCAACAAACCCGGCTGCCTTCCAGCAGTATGTCCGTCCGCTGTCGGAACAGCAATGGATGGCTTTCCAGGCCCATGAGAAGATCTACAGGGACCGCTTGAACACCAAGCGACAATGCGAGACCTTTGCTTCCTCTGGAGATCCAGGAAAGTGGAAAAAGCTCGCTACATTACTCAATGGAATATTCTTCAAGAACGGAGTTTTTACAGCTCAGAGCCACAGTGGTACACCATTTGGAATACAACTTCTGAAATATGTGGCGAGAGTTTTGAATTAGTTCCCACGTTTACATCCATATCCTGAGGTTTTGACAGCTGCATCAACAGCTGACTGGATACGCCTCCAGCTGTGCTCACTGCGCGACACCGTCCTGCCGTCACTGGAGACAGCAGCGCGCCCCAGTTCCACCAGGGGGCGTAAAGTCAGCAGGAAAAAACTAGCTGATCTCTGGCAGAACAAGAGATCTAAGGCGATCCAGGTAATACTAAATAACAGCGAGCACCCCGACCCCCCCCACTGCCCCAGCGACACTGCAGTCATACAATCCTATTATGACAATAAGTGTAAAAATCAAAGGCATAATGAAGAGCTCCCACCCCCACCTTGGCACAGAGATGTGCCACCACCTGAACCAACATTCTTCCCAAACACAGAGCACTTTAATGTTGAGGAGGTACAGGCTGTTTTACATGGCCTTCCTAACAATAAAGCCAGCGGTATAGATGGGGTGACATACGAGACCCTTAAAGCCACGCAGTCATGCCAGATCTTAACATCTATCTTTAATGTCTGTTTGGAGAATAAAAGAGTACCAGACACATGGAAGGGAGCTTTAATCCACCGCATCCCCAAAAAAGACAATATCCCTGATGATTTAACAACATGGAGAGACATATCTCTCCTGCCTACCATCTACAAGGTCTTCATGAAGTGCATACTCGCCAGAGTCCTCCCCTGGTTGGTGGATGCTGACATCTTGTCCACCAAGCTGAAGGCCTATATCAACAGGCAGGGTATGAATGAACATGTTTTCTGCCTTAAAACAGGGATAGATGACTTTAAACATGAGTCCTGCAAACTGTATTCAGTGTTTCTTGATTTCAGGGATGCCTTTGGAACATTAACTCACAATGTCATGATTAGATCTTTGGAGGAAATACAGCTACCCCAACTATTTATTGACATAGTGAAAGATGTTTACAAGGGCTCCTTTATTCAAGTCATTTGTGGAAAACAACTAACACAACCAACACCTCTACAGATAGGCATTAAGACTGGCTGCCCATGGAGCGCAGTAAATTTCATAATTGCCACTAACCAATGGATAAAGTGGATGTGTGAATGTGCCCCCCATGGTGTAATCTCCCCCAACCCTGTACAGGGCTATGCAGATGACATTTCATTAGCCTCTAGAGAAGAGAGCACCATTAAGACCATGCTCGCCAGGACAGATACGTTTCTAGAATGGTCAGGCCTAGAGGTTAAAAACACGACATGTGCCGTTTTGTATGAGAGGAGAAGTGGCGGGAACAGGTGGTATCACTCGAGAACAGATACACCCCCAGTGTTTACAATAGCATCGGAACCTATACGTGTGTACTCCCTTCACGAGACATACAATTACCTAGGACATAAAATTAACATCGCAGGTGAATGGTGGCACTTTCCAAAGTACAACACCTGTTCTCCAATGTCCACATCAAACAAAAGGTACTGTATGAGATGAACAACAAAACTGTGAGCCTGGTGCGAAAATGGTTTGGACTCAATTCCCACAGTACACGCGACATTATCTTTCATCCACAGTGGGAGGGAGGATTGGGGCTGCCAAACGTGGAATGGATTTACACCAGCATGCGGATTTCACATCTTCTGAAAATGCTGAATAACGATGACAAGGATGTCAGGGAGCTGGCTCGATCCTCCCTGTTCCTGGACCTAAGGAGGCGTAAGGTCCCACTGGCCAGGGAGTCGGAGCCCCATTTCCTCGGATTCAGGAGGAAACCCAGCGGAAAACTCGACACCCGTTCCGCTGGTTTTGGTGTCTGGTCTGACTGGCCAGACCTGAACGACCTCTGTGTCCGCACTGGAGTGTCGTTAGAGTGGGTGCGGTCTGACTCAGAGACTGTGAGGGTCTCAGAGGACATTACAACTGACCCCCTCACCCAGGTCAGAGCAACAGTCACCTATGCTGGTCACAGTCACCTGCTAACAGCTACAGGTGCCAGACGAGTCCTCATGGATCTACACCAACATCAACAACAACAACACTGGACTGGACTAAAACTCCAAGGGAAACTCGCCTGTCTTCCCTATGCTGATCACTCTGTCTCACACTCATTCCTTAAGAACACTGCACTCAATGAGGACATCATCACATTCACTATAAAAGCCAGACTACAAGTCCTTCCCACCAGACTCAACCTTTCCATATGGTTTCCCACCAGTCAAGCTCCTCATTGTCTGCACCACACCACAGAACAGATCACTGAAACACTGTCACACATCTTGAATGGCTGTTATGCATACAAAGGGATGTACATTGCACGCCACGATAGAATAGTGGAACTCATCGCAAAGGACATATCAAAAAATCATGCACCCTCAGTGAGAACAAACATTCCCGTGTCATTTCATCCATGTTTCATCTCTGTGATAACCCAGACATATTTACATCTTTGACAGCTAATACACCAGATGTTGTTGTGGTTGATGAAGAGTCCAGAGAAGTGTTTGTATTAGAGATAGCCTGCACCTTTGACCCTAGCCTAGAGGAAGCCTTTATGACCAAGGCCATTAAGTACCAACCACTTCTACATACCATCTCAGAGCTGGGCTATAGGTGCAGACTATTTGTTTCTTATATTTGGCAGCCTAGGACATACCCACAGACTGGTTGTTAGAGGGTTCCAACAACTTGGGATGCCCAAAAAGGAGGCAAAAAGGCTGGCAAAGTATTGTTCTATTTCTGCTATAATTGGCAGCCGCCACATATGGCGGAGACGCTGTTACTTATACCCATAGAGAAACTGAGTGACATGCTTATTGTATCATGAAGACGTATTCCATGATTTTGTGATGTAATCTCACTGCACCTTTAATATTTGTGTCCCTGTATACTCTCCTTTGTGTGGACATAAATAAATGGTTAAAATGTTTATGAATATACTTGAGGGCCGCGTGTCCCCATAAGTATAGTAGAAATTGACCTTGTGAAGGCCATTTTCCTGGACACCACAAGAGAATTTGTTAACAAAGACTTTTAGAGCCAAGGTTACAATTAGGAAAAGATTCAGGTTGGGGTCAGAATTAGGATTTAGAGTTAGGTTCAGGGTTACAAACGGCAAAAAAACTCATGGGGGAAAAAATGCATTTAAAACGAAAATCCATCCTAAAATGTTGCGGTAAGTAAGTATAGTAGTACAACGTGTATGTGTGTAGTGATCTATGCACCTGCAGGCTGGCAGTGAGCTCTCTGTACTTGTTGATGGTCTGCTGGTAATCGGCCATGGTCTCCTGGGCAGCATCAACTCTCTTGTGGGCCTCGCAGACCTTTCACCCCCGCTCATGTCCAGCTGCTCTCTCAGCTCCATCTCAGTCTCCCTGCCGTTCTCCTGGAGCTCGTCGTTCATGTCATTAATGGCCTCCTGTTGGGAGGACAGAAGAGGGGACCGACCGTCATGTGTGGTAGTATATACATTGTAAGGCGTAGAACAAAGCCAAATGCAGTGGTGGAAGGAGTACTCAAATCTTTTTACTTAAGTAAAATTATCAATACTACAATGTAGGAAAACTGTTACAAGCTAAGGTCTGGTATTCAAAAGTTACTTGGGTAAAACTACAAAAGTAGTGGCATCAAAATGTACTTAAGGATAGTAAGGGGTCACGCCCAAAATGACGTTTTCTATCGATTACTCACCGGCAGCGGTTCTGTATGGTGATACAAAGAATCTCCTTTGTGTCTCCATACGGAACCGCTGCTGGTCATCAAATGATTGGCTTAGGAATGCGACGGAAAGTTATTTTCGGGGTAAACTATTCCTTTAAAATACCAAAAGTAAAAGTATTCCTTATGCAGAATGTCCCATTTTAAGTTTTCAAAATGTATACCGGTACAAATCTTTTGAAAATAGCAGATCTACAAGCTCACAACGTGTCACTTCGTGCCACGCTGCAAGCTTGTACAACAATTTGTGTACAATTCCTTGACATGAAAAGGTTTGAGAACCACTGAGAGGGCGTTTGTAAAATGGGCCTCTCAGTGGCTCCACTTGAATGGTCTCATCCAGCTGGTCTTTGTGCAGCAGGTCGATGAAGTAGTCCAGAGAGCGCTTGTGGACGCTCATTTCAGAGTACAGCGTGCCCATCCTCTTAAACACCTCCACACTGCAGCCACTCATAGCCCTGGATGAGAGGAGGACATGACAATGGAAGGACAGATAATGTTAGAAGTGGCGAGAGTGGAGAGACCGATAACGTTAAGGTTTTTGTGATACACAGGACGCTCAAAAGTAATGCATTAAGTGTGTTTTCAAACCAGTAGTGTGTTTGCTTTGTTCAGATTCAGGGACCAATATGATACAATGTTGCACTTTCCCTTGCAGCAAAAATAGCAGATTGTTGTGAGCTTGTAGAATTGCTAGTTTCACTATTCGTCATACGGTATGACGGTAAGTATGTAGGGCTTAAGTAGTTAACAGAGGACAAAACTTATAAACGAAATACGAGGGAGAAAAGTTGTCTCTCATTGGACTGAATTTTTATTGAAGATATTCAATACATTGGGAATAAAGGTGTTCAGTTCTGGATAGCAACATGGAGCATTACCAGAATCTTTTAATTTATTTGGAATCTTGTTATAAAGTTTTAGCATGCTGGGTATTCTCCAATGACAACATTCCCAATTTAGTCTCTCATGTGCGATAGTCACTCACGGTTCATATTTGTGCAGAGTGGCCTGCAGAAGGCCCAGGGAGTAGACCAGTCCTGAGGCGAAGCTGAGCTGCTCTCCACGGGATCCCCTCATCGCGGTTCCCTGCAGGGGGTCAACTCCGCCTGCAGGGGAAATGACACACGGACATGTTGGGAACAGGTGGTAAGCAGAGCCTGAGCGATACATCGGTTGGCTGCCGATGTGTCCCAATGTTTTACCACTTTCAACAGAGTGTCCCTATTTGGGCATGTCATTTTAAGTGAACATTAACAAACGTTTTCAAAACAATAACAAAAATAGTCGATCTACAAGCTCACGACACATTGTGAGCTTGTAGATAGGCTATTTCTGAAAATGTATGAACAGGGCTTATGTTGTTAAATACATTAAAATACTTTTTTTTTTACAAAAGATCGGTCAAACATTAGTGGTCTAGGACTCTCCAAAATCAGGATCGAACCCATGTGGCATTGGTCAGACTATTTTTTTCGTTTTTTTGCAGATCACACACACCTTGCAGATGATCCTTGGAATGAGCAGCAGCACCAGGATACAGTCGTGGTCTCCTCCATGGCGGAGGAAGGACTCAGGCATGAAGGCGGTGAGGAGGGACACCTGGCGGTTAGCCTGGCCCACCTCCATCTTCCTCAGTTCCATCTCGATGGCCTGGAAGACACACAGTCACGGTTGGGTATAGAAATTAGGAACCATATCCAAACGGCCAGGTACCCATGAAAATGAAGGAATCGGAATTAATAAATATCGTAATAATTTTAGGATCCAGAAATGATTATCCTAATTTTATGATATGATATTCATTACTCTTCTTAAACTTTTATTAATGTAAAACTTTTAAACTAAATGTCCATTGATGCCATTAACAAGAATTATGATCACATAAGCCTAGTGCTCAGTTAAACTGGATACAACCTTTTCCAATCCATTTCTTTCCAGTATGGCTTGGCTTGAGTTTTGTGGTAGTGGTACCAAAGTGTCACTTTAGACATTTTATTGTCATTGGATTGATTAAAATCCCCATCAACTCCCAATCAGATTCCTATCATTCTGACATTCGTCTCAGCCGTACCTTGGCATAAGCTTTGGTCTCTGCAAACTTTATCTTGAAATCAAACATCTCTGCAGGAGGATGCAGCAGGACCTGCTCAGCTCTCTGTTGGTCTCCTGGTGCACAGGGAAAAGCCCACACAGACAGCAGTGAGCAATGTGCATTTACTGACGACCTACTGATAATCATAGCAGCTCACTTCTCATTCCTGTGTGTGTGTGTGTGTGTGTGTGTGTGTGTGTGTGTGTGTGTGTGTGTGTGTATACATCTCTCACAGACAGACATCTCACTCATTGTTTTTAATCAGTAATTGTGCAATAGTCTGTGTTCTTATCTCTCTCTCTCTCTCTCTCTCTCTCTGAGCCCCCCCCCCCCCCTCTCTGAACCCCACACCTCCCATTGTTTGAACAAACCTCTAATTTGCATGTGTAAGGAACATTCCCTAGCAGAGAAAAGAGAGACGTCCAGGTATCTTAAAGGCATTTTAAGGTAAACAGTCCTCTCCCGCATTCATTGAAAAACTCCCACCAATCATTTATGTTAGGTGGGTGTATGCCTTGCCCATGTATCCAGGTATATCACCTTTTTCACCCAGTACTTCTTCACAGCTTGTTCTCAGCAACCAAAACAAAACCATCTGGAAGGAAGTGAAAATTACAGAACAGGAAGCAGTTGCTGAATATATAGAGAAAAGTGTATTGCGCCCTCTGGTGGGAACAACATGCTACAACACCTCTAAAGTTTCCAGTAGCCCTATGACTCATATGGGTATAAATGACCATAACAATGATAAGATCAGAAAATCAGAATATAGAGCTTTAACGTACGGTAGGGTTAAAACAAAAGTTTTTTTGTTAAAAGGTTAAAGCACCATATTCTGATAGTAATCATTACTATAGAGCTTTGTTCAGTTACAGGAGTCTCCATGTCTCTCCAGCTCTTTATTAAACAGAAAATACAATATCAGGTAGGTGACAAATTCAGCCAATCAGGAGAAAGTACCCATTTAATCAGCTTAATTTTTATAGCGTTCCAGTTCCAATTCTGTCTGCTCATTTCTTTGTGTCACCACTTCCAATTGTTTAATCTATATCCTGTCTTAGTTCTCCATCCTGATTGGATACAATTGGTATCCTGACCTGAAAATTTCTAAGTGAATAAGTGTACATCTGGATACAGTGTCTTCATATACATTCATATTCAGATTGAAGTAATCTTTAAATATTAGTTAAAAGGTTGAAGCTCTATATAGTGATACATACTGAGATAGGATGATGCCTGTATAATACATGTAACAATTCAATGTGAGAGTTCAAATATAAACGCCAACACAATGAGTAGGGCACAACAGGGAATCGAACCCCATCCCAGTAAAACCAGGAGCTCCATGCCTGTGCCTTTGTTTTGTGTTTTTTTTTTTTTTACGCGAACGACGCGGCGCAAATGAAACGCGACGCAAAACCCCTAGCAGCAGCAAAAGGAATAAAAACATGGTTCTTACCTTGAACACCAATCTTCACTGCATAGAGGCAGCTCTTCACTGCAGCAGCAGCATAAGAGTTCTTACCTTGAACACCAATCTTCACTGCAAAGAAGCAGCTCTTCGCTGAACAAGCAGCATAGTTCCTACCTTATGTCTTCTTCTGGTGAATTTTCTTCTTCGACTTTATATCCTGAAAAGACAGAGGCAAAAAAAAGTGTTCAGTTGTGTAGGCCTACATGACCATGGTCACATTTAGGAAAACATGTATGCACCCTTGTGGATGTAGCTTTGCCAGCCCCATCCACACTTCTAATTACCAGAGGTGGAAAAATAGCTAAAATGTTACTAAGTAAAAGTATCACCAAATTGTAACCAAATGGACCCTTACTGGTCTAACTCTGATAGTGTACACATTGTAACCAAATGGACCCTTGCATTGGTTCACTGGTCTAAAAGGAATCAAATGGACCCCAACAGGTCCATTTGGTTCCAGTTGTACACTGTCAGAGTTGAAATGTAAACGTTTAAGAACCATTGGTTTAGATGACACTATAAACCATTGGAACAGAGTGTAGATTGAAAGAGTTTTCCTTCACTCTGTTATGAAATACAATGCCTCACTTTGTCCATTTCAATGTCACTAATTAACAGACTAGTTCTCCAAACTGAATTATTTTAAACAAAGCTGTTAAAAGTTGGTGGTTAATAATAATCTTTAGTTACCTGCTTGCCAGTGTGAAGGGCTGGAGTTCCATCTGAACTGAACCAAACGGACACCTGGAGTCTGCCTCACACCTGAGCTCTATTTATACCCAATTAATCACTGCTCACCACGCCTAGAGCCCGCCCCCCTATATAGCTCACTGTGTTAATGTGCTCTCTACACGGTCCAAAGGTCCAAATAAGCATTTTGAAGAATTTTTGGGAAAAACCTGTTGAACACAACTATGGGGTCCCCCTGACAAAGCATCTTCTTCAGATAGGGGTCCAGAACCCGGCAAAATACACATTAATTTGGGTGTCCTTGACATGAAAATGTTATAGAACCACTAGTCTGGTAGGAAGGGGGGGGGGGGGGGGGGTCACATGCCCCCAAAGATATATATTTCTAACCTACCTTTTTAGAATCCTTAAGGTGTCTAGTTAATGAATTTTGATGTTCCCAGAGACAGTTATTGTCCATATGTTTTTTTTTTTTACCATATGTTGTGTCCATCCTGGATTTTCGGCTGTGAAAAATAAAAACTTCAAATCAGCTCCTGAACTATACATAATACATCCGACAGAAACGATTCACCCCATTTTATTTTCGTCTTTTCATGACAAATAGATTGATATGTAGATGCCATAGTTCCATCATGTTTAGTGCATAAAAACCCAAATCAACACAAAGAAATGTTAAAATTCGCCTAAACAAGATCACAACAACTCCTCCCCCATGCACCCTATTGATATATTTTTTCTAACATTTGCATTTTTACAATCTTCAAGATGTGTAGTAAACAAATGTTGTTGTTCCCCACTTGAAATATTGTGGGTTGGATGTTTATTCTGGCATATTGGATGCTATAGTGAATTTCCACAAATGCAAAAAAGAGAATGTAAAATCTACATAAGGTCTTAACTATACATTATTCTGAGACAAATGTCCCATTTTCTGTTTCATTTTCGCATGAGGCATTGAGGGAGATGGCTAGTGACATAACAGGAACATTTATGGAACATTAACACTAAAGGAAATGCTAAAATGTGGGCAAATCAATAGGCAGAATTGGGCCAGAGGACCTTTACCTACTAGAGAGACAGTGTAGTGTCTCAGTAAACTATAGGATCATAGAATACAGAGAGACAGTGTAGAGTCTCAGTAAACTATAGGATCATAGAATACAGAGCGACAGTGAAATCATGTCTCAGTAAACTATAGGATCATAGATGTCACGGTCCGCTCCTCGGGCCGTGTCTGGCCGCGTACTCTGTCATGTTTATTTGGACCTTTTGCCCTAAGAGTGTACAAATGGAACCAAATGGACCCGTTAGAGTCCATTTGGTTCCATTTGTACACTCTCAGAGTTACAAACCCATAACGGCCCATCATTTGGTCCCGAACTATGGCATGGCCAGACTAATATCACTAGTGTAGTCCAAGGGGCAGACTAATGTCTCCAAGGGGCAAATAAAAAAATGCCTCTGGTGATAAACCCGCCCCACATTTGCATACTGGGCCCTGATTGGTCCCTCACAACTTCGGAGGGAGAGAAATCCAATCTCTATTGAGAGGGGCCAGACGTAATCTGCCAAGGGCATTTTGTTTTTTTTGCAATGGCACTATGGCAGATTCGTCTGGAACCAGGCTATAACTACCCATCATTTAGTTGTGGACCCCCTGGAACTCCCTCAAGGACCCCTGGGGGTCACCGGACCCCACTTTGAGAACCAATGATTTATGACATCAGAGATCTTCATACATATATTTTGTGTGCGTATTTATGGATTTATGTATTTATGGGAAACCGCTGATCCGGCCGATTCCCCACCAGGCAACGCACTTCTTTGGCTCCTTTGGGGTACACGTGCCAGGTTTGGTTCTCGCAATACACGGGTAGTTATGTCAGTTATTATGCAATACTGTACCTGTTTCACCCGTTGTCAGTGTACTTAGGGAAACACATTGATTAACATTGCACTTGGAGGCCCGTCTATGACGTCAGCTCAAGCACTGATCAAGTGAATGGGGAAGCCATATGTTTAAAGGGACGGCCCTGTTGAGAGCACGAGCTGAGCTGTGATTGTTACGTAAAAGCATGGCTGATTAGAAACACTTATTCAATGGCTGATTAGAAACACTTATTCAATGGGCAGTCTGACAGACAGCTGATTACAGCTGGGGTGTGTACAGTAGGCTATGACTCCCATGTCCTACGTAAACTAACGCCATCCATGCTGACGAACTGACGAAAACGAAATAAAAACGAAATAAAAACTACGCTACGATGACTAAAACTAAGACTAAATATATTGACATTTTAGTCAACAAATAAAAACTAGATTAAAATGTTAGGGAGGCACTAGTGGAGAAGAGATCCAGTAGAACTAAAAGACAAGTCATTTTATGTTTGGTTTGCGCTTGGGTGTTGCGTTCTGAAAATAGCAGATCTACAAGCTCACTACGTGTCGCGCTGCGACGCGTTGTGAGCTTGTAGATTGGCTATTTTCAGCATGCAACCAAGTTTAAAATCAGCCATTACGACGCCATCAAGGCACCGCCAAAATACATTTTAGTCGACTAAATCAACTGTACATTTAGTCGACTATATCTTATGATATTTAGTCGACTAAAATTAGACAAAAACTAAAACATTTCAGATGACTAAAATATGACTAAAACTACATGGAATTGTATTCAAAAGACTATGACTAAATCAAAATTTGCAGTCAAAATCAACACTGGCCATGCCTCATTTCTTAACCACCTGAACTCTTGCCATGATGAGGGCCACTCACTCCCTCTCGCGCTATCAGCCATATATATTTTTGGCACGCTCTATAGAGCGTGCCAACGCGGCTTCACCACGGGGGGCATTGGCATTGGGCGTGGCATTGGGCAATGTTAAGTCAACCTGGTTTTTACCCCTCAAAGATGTCCACCGCTACCAAAAGACACTTGTTGACGCCCCCTTCAGGATTTTTGGCACGCTCTATAGGCAGTGGTGGAAAGTAACTAAGTACATTTACTAGGTGCATAATGATGAGTAGCCTTTCAACTTTTGGTACTTTAAGTATTGTGATACCAATTTTTGCCCTTTTACTCAAGTAGGCGTACATTTTGAATTTTGGACTTTTAATTGTAACAGAGTATTTCTATATAGCCTATTGATCAATAGCAGTATTGATACTTTTACCTAAGCAAAACATTTGAGTACTTTTTCCGCCACTGTGATGTGTTCAGTGCAGGATACCAGCGCTTACAGTCTAGTCTTATTATAGCCTGGTCCTTGAAATGAAAAACTTAACACTGTGTGTGTGTCTGCACAAACTAAAAGCCACAGCACCTGCTATGACCAGCGCCAAAAAAAAAGACCTCGGCTTTCCAACAAGCTCTTCAGCGAGCCAGGCTTCAACCAAGGTCACACTTTAATAACAACACTTGACACATTGCTAATTACGGTCTAATCAACCCGTTTCTTTGCCCAATCAGCACAACACACTCATACCCTTTGACGCATGACATCCTTGAGTCAATTATTTCTATAGGCACAGTTATCAGATCATTTTGCTGTGGCGCTGTGACGCGTTGGTAGTTTCTTCCTTTTTTTAGCAAGCGAAAATTCGACTTGTAGACTAGACCAGGGGTCTTCAACGTTTTCAGGCCAAGGACCCCCTAGATGAGAGAGAGATGAAGCAGGGACCCCCTCTAAAAATTAATATAAAATCACACCCAGTGTGAAGTGGGCGGTGTGATCACAGTGATGGAAGTTCACTTCAAGAAAAGTAATATTTCTGAAGTGTGTGGTGATATCTATAGTTATTAATTTCATCATGCGTCTTGTTAGCTAATCACAGTACTGGGTTAAGGGTGTGAATAGAGGTGTACAATGGTTGGTCCACAATGGGTGATTCACTTAAAAAAAATCATAAATGTGTTTTTTTTTTAAGTGAATAGTCCTATTTATAGGGCTATGCACATGTGTCATGTGTTTCACTAGCCAATCACAGTCCTGAATAGAGTCAGCCAATAAGGTCAGCCAATCATATTACAGCTAGTGGTCATCACAGTGATGGAAGCTCACTTAAAGAAAAGTATAGACTTGCATTGAATGTGTAGGGGTTAGGGTGCACAATGGTGGCCAATCACGGTGCAGGGTTAGGGGGGTACAATGGTGGATAGTATAGATTTGCATTGAATTATGTAGGGGTTAGGGGTGTACAAATTGTGTTTCAGATTAAACTGTTGTTTATTTGGTCTGCTCTTTTTTCCCTCTCCACCAAACACCTCTTTGCCCATAATAGCCGATCTACAAGCTCACAATGCCTCGCAGCGTGAGGCAATTGTGAGCTTGTAGATCTGCTATTTTTTGGCTAAAGTTCTCCTCAGCATAGGGATGCTAGGGTTCAAGTGGTTAAGGTAAAAACAAATATCATATCACACAAAGATTTGGCGGACCCCTGTAGTAACTCTGAGGACCCCCTAGGGGCCCCAGACCCCCTGTTGAAGACCCCTGGACTAGACCTCAAGTGACAGTTATTGTGCTGTAACTTGTGCTATAATAGCAGACATGATTAGCTCGTCTTTCCTACATCAGACAAGACTACGAATTTAACACAGTAGCCTAATAGGCAATACAGTGTCTTTTGGCTGATACAGGGTCACTTTAATTTGACTGACTGAATGAATGCATGCATTCTTCTATGCGCACAGCAGTGGTGGAAAAAGTACTCCAACTTTTTTTTACTTAAGTAAAAGTAACAATACCACAATACAACACAATATTTTTTACTCTGTTACAAGTAAAAATTCGATATTCAAAATGTACTTGAGTAAAGGTATAAAAGTATTGGCATCAATGTACTTAAAGTACCAAAAGTAAAAGTACTCATTATGCAGAAATGTCCCATAGAAATTTGAAAATAGCATATCTACAAGCTCACAACGCATCATGATGTGAGGCATTGTGAGCTTGTAGATCGGCAATTTTCAAATGGGCTGAAGAGGTTAACGTATGTTTTGTAATAATAATACAAATCTGCAAAGTAACTAAAGTATTCAAATAATTGTAGAGGAGTAAAACTAAGTACAGTAGCCTACAATATTTGCCTCTGAGATATAGTGGAGTAGCTTATAAAAGTAAACGTATAGAACATTGGAAATACTCCAGTAAGTAAAAATACCTAAAAAAGTACAGTACTTGAGTAAATGTAAATGTACTTTACACCTATGATGCGCACAGACCCGATTCCGAATGACGTCGGCTTCATATCCCAGCGACGCAGAGACGTCCGCGATAATAGTTAATGAAACTTATGTACACACAGTACACAGTTACTAAAGAACTCGGCTGCTGCTCGGTAAATGACCAGCTGCTCCCGTGGGAGGAAGGAGGAGAGACGGTAACACAAAAACACGGCTGAGAGATCATGATGGATCCGGATACTTTTTGGAACGAAACGGCTGCCGCGCGCGGCGACGAGGCGGCAGACGACGCGACCACGGACGCGATATTCCTCGCGTTCAACTGCGCGATCCTGAGTTTAACCCTGGTCCTGGGTTTACCCGGGAACCTGCTGGTGTGCTGGGTGGTGTACCGGACCAAGAGCCTGCAGAACTCCAACAACGCGCTGCTGGTCAGCCTGGCCGCCAGTGACCTGTTGAAGTGCTCCGTGGACACGCCGCTGTTGCTCTTCTCTCTCCTGCGCTACGGCCAGGAGGGCTCGGTGTCGCCCGCCCTGTGCGCCCTGCAGCAGTTCATCTACGCGCTGTGCAGCTGCGTCCAGCTGCTCACGCTGGTCGGCATCAGCGTGGAGCGCTTCCAGGCCATCGCCCACCCGTTCATGCAGACCGAGCGACGCAGGGCGAGGATCCGCCTGTGGATCCTCTCCATCTGGGCGTGCGGGCTCGTCCTGGCCGTGGTCTCGCTGACCCTCTCCAAACAGGCCGTGTTTTACATGCTCTGCCGTCGGCTGGTGTGGGGCCAGTTTCGCGACGAGTCTCACGCCGATTACACGGACCCGTTCGGGGCTTACGTGCTGGTGCCGGTGTGGGGCTGCTCCCTGACCATGATCATCGTCCATTACCTGAGGATATTCTGCATCGTGAGGCAGCACAGCAAGAAGGTGTTCGACAGCGGGATCCAGCTGAGGCCGACGGTGGTGGGACACGTGTGGAGCTGGCTCAGCCTCACAGCCGGTGGTGGAAAAAGTACTATTTCTTTTTTTAACTTAAGTTAAGTATCAATACTGCAATGTAGAAGTAGGCTATACTCTGCATGTCTGGAATTCAAAATGTACTTGAGTAAAAGTACAAAAGTATTGGTATCAAAATGTACTTAAAGAACCAAAAGTAAAAGTAGGCTTACTCATTATGCAGACTGCCCCATTTAAAGTTTTCAAAATGTATAAAAAATCTTTTGAAAATAGCTGATCTACAAGCTCACAACGCGTCACTTTGCAAGGCATTGTGAGCTTGTAGATCTGAAGTTGTGTATGTTTTGTATAAATAACCAAAATCTACAAAGTAACTATAACGTTTTCAAATTGTTGTAGTGCAGTAAAAGTTAACATTTTGCCTCTGAGATGTAGTGGAGTAGTAAGTAAAAGTACAGACAATTGGAAATACTTCAGTAAAGTAAAAAATACCTCAAAATTGTACTTAAGTACAGTACTTGAGTGAATGTACTTAGTTACTCTACACCACTGCCTCACAGCTTCAGGACCGAGGACAGTTCCAGCAGCTTCAGCACCCCGGACAGCTCCCGCCGATTCTTCTCTCCCCCCCGCCGCCGCCGCCGTGGGCTCGTCCAGCGGGCAGCAGTGCCCGGTCATCACCGTGGCAGAAGCGGCCAGTCCTCCTTCCAGGGAGAAGAACCGATCATCTCTAAAAAGATCCGCCACGGTGGTATCACGTCCGGAGATCGTGGGGGCGGTGTGTCTCTTGACCCCCCACGCGAGGGAACGGGGAAAGAAACGCATGGAGGGGAAGTTGGCCAAGCGTTTCGGGTACATCATCATCGCGTTCACGCTCTTCTGGATGCCCATGGTGGTGACTCTGCTGATCAACATCATCTCAGGGCACGGGCCTGACTTGGTGAGTTATTGCACTATATAGCAGCATGCCAATATAATAATCACCTAATCAAAGCAATGTACTATTATCATAATCTTTGTTGCTATGCAGAAGAAACGTTACTTTTCATGAAATGGGGAAAAGAAACCTGTGTTCAAATGGATCCAATGTAGTTATTTAGTCACAAAAATAGCAGATCTACAGGAGCTTGTAGATCTGCTGTTTTCGCTACTTTTGGGGCGACACTGCTGTATGACAAAGTAGGGCATTAAAAAAACACGTTGAAATACGGAGCTCGACATCAAAGATATAATGAATTTTATAACATATCCTAGTGGTTCTCAGCCTGAACCCCAGGTGGGCCCCCACATGATTGTTGGGGGGTCCCCAGTGAAATGACAATTTAAGGACTTATAAGACATTTTTAATACCCACAAAAAATAAGAAAAAATAAAGAGAGAAAAGAAAAAGAAAATGTAGTGCTTTTGCTGAAGTGACAGTCTTCCCTCACCAAATGTAAATGTATAGAATTGACATTGTGTCAACAAATCTCATCATGTCCATGTAAACTTTTGATATAGGCCGTGTGGTGACCCTCCAAGAAGTGCCTAGAAAATGAATTTCGTTCCCATGTCTTGGATCTACTTTTTCAATGCATTTTTGCATAGACAATACCCTTGTGGACTTTGGGTTAAAATACCTCCGCACAAAATTCTGCAGTATTTTTTCACAAGCCAGAAATGTATATTAAAGGGATATTTCACTTTCAAAAAAACTTTTGGTCATTTTATGGTCTACTCAGGCCCTTGTGAACCCCCCAGACAGTTTTTAAGTTGCTTGATTCAGTATTTAGATATTTGATATTCATTTTATCAGCCACGCCCCCTTCCTATACAAACCCATTGTAACTTCAAACTCAATTTTAAACCCGTTTAACCATCAAAAACACCCGTCCTTGGTTCTGGTGACTCACCCTGCCCTCCTAATGCATGAGAGGGCCGTGTTTTTTTGGTAACTTTTTTCATTTATTTTTAATATTTTTTTTTGAAAAATGAAAAAATTAAATACAAAAAAAAAATTTTTAAAAATAAATGAAAAAAGTTATCAAAAAAACACGGCCCTCTCATGCATTAGGAGGGCAGGGTGAGTCACCAGAACCAAGGACGGGTGTTTTTGATGGTTAAACGGGTTAAAAATAGAGTTTGAAGTTACAATGGGTTTGTATAGGAAGGGGGCGTGGCTGGCAAAATGAATATCAAATATCTAAATACTGAATCAAGCAACTTAAAAACTGTCTGGGGGGTTCACAAAAGCCTGAGTAGACCATAAAATGACCAAAAGTTTTTTTGAAAGTGAAATATCCCTTTAAAGTGAATAACCAAAAAACGAAAATCTTGTGCTGCTATTTTTGCTTGTAAAATATTGAAAACTGATTTTGGCAACACAAAATCTTTCTCAAATGTCATAAATACATGTACCTAACATCTGAAACAAGTATTGGTGCCTCATGTTTGAATTTTGATCATGAAATGTAGAAAGAAAACGCTTCTACTGAAGTGATTGGTGCCCAGCACAATGAAACATATACATAGCACATTTAGCTAAAAGCTTATATTTCATACATAGAAAATGTCATAACCTACTGTGTACTGAAAGGTAGGAGAAAAAAAGCAGCACTAATGGCTGAAAATCAGCCCTCTAGATTGGAATAATGCCAAAAATGGACTACAGTAAAATAAAAACACTAAAGCTCCAAATTATTACAACATATGGTATGAAATATTTATTAAAATACCAAAGTGTGTCACAGCATGTGTCAGTGGTACATCAACCCTCCCACCCACCCCCCAGATCAGGCCTTCTGTGTCACTCACAGGTATGAACTGCACTGTCAACCAACAATGAGAAATGTTGGTTGACAGTGCAACGGCAGCTAAATAGTATACAAATATGACAAAATATGAAAGTGCAGACTGAATCTCCTGTGGATGACCACTGATCACACCATTGATGGATTTGGGGCACCAACTTGACTCAATGAGTATGTCTTGCAGCCCTGCATCACCAAACCTTTTTCCTAAAATACCTAGGAAGGACATGTATGTATGTTCAGAGATGTTGCACTTGGTAGGGCAGTGAAAAACCAGCTGGGGGAAAATTCAAGGGTCAACCTCCGCTTCAATTTATCCTGCCTGCAACATAAAATGTTAGGGAAAGATGAGCACAAGTGTATCAATAAAGACGTATTAACAATGATCGCCAATTTAGTTTAAATATACTCTCATAGATGTTTTTTGTGAGGGAATACATCTATAATATACTTTTCAGCAAAAAGGTTTTTGTTTTGTTTCCCAGAACTGTCAGAGACACACATAGTATTTGATTTACCTGTAGTTTGAAGCATCAAGATCCTCATGCTTCTTCACTGTGAACATCCTTCGTAGCTGGTTTATTTTCAGCACCTCTTGGTCAACTATAAGCCATGGCAGATGACTCTCACAGAAGATCTTGTAGCGGTCAGTGAAGGGTGGTTCATTTACTTACACAAACACACACACACACACACACACACACACACACACACACACACACACACACACACACACACACACACACACACACACACACACACACACACACTCTAACCATTTATTTATGTTCACATAAAGGAGAAACATACAGGGACACAAATATTATACTGTAGGTGCAGTAAGGTTACATTCACATAATCCTGGCATATGACTTCGCGATACAATAAACATGTCACTCAGTACTCTATGGGTATAAGTAACACCGTCTCCGCCATATATGGCGGCTGCCAATTACAGCACAATACTTTGCCAACCTTTTTGCCTCCTTTTTGGGCATCCAAAGTTGTTGAAACCCTCTAACAGCCAGTATGTGGGTATGTCCTATAGGCTGCCAAATATAAAAACAAATAGTCTGCACCTAATAGCCCAGCTCTGAGATGGTATGTAGGAGTGGTTGGTATTTAATGACCTTTGTCATAAAGGCTTCCTCTAGGCTAGAGTCAAAGGTGCAGGCTATCTAATACTTAAATGACACACGAATGTTTAAAATACAGTAATAGCACCCATACAATCATAAAATGACAAATCAATATTTGACAGTCCAATATTGACATGCATGTTTTGTTTACAATCTCTTACTTGGCCATATTGCCAATTAGCTTATGGGCTTTATCAGCACTGGTGAGATGCAGTGGTGGACATTCACTTGAGTACTGTACGTTTTTTTAGTACCTGTACTTTCAGTGGTGTAAAGTAACTAAGTACATTTACTCAAGTAGGCTACTGTACTCAAGTAGAATTTTGAGGTACAGTAGTTTTACTTTCACAACCCGACGTGTGAGCTTGTAGATATGCTAATTTCAATTTTTTTTTCATGTGATAACATAAAAAATGATTTCAGTCTCATGTTAAAATGTGTCTCCCCCCAAATAAATCTATTGAAAATAGCAGATCTACAAGCTCACAACGCGTTGTGATGTGTTGTGAGCTTGTAGATCTGCTATTTTCAATGCTTTTATCTAATAATAACACAATAAATTATTTCAGTCTCATGTTAAAATGTGGCTCACCTGCTGACGTTTCTGTTTGAGAGAGTTGATCCTTCTGCCGTTTTCCTCTCACATTAATCACATTAATGTATTTTAGTCAATAAAACGCTGGTAGAATGTTGCGTGAAACCCAGCTTCCTCAGGAGGCTTGTAAGAACCCATATCCACACAATGTTGATGTCTATAAGTAACGTTGATGCACTTTCTAGTAGCCCTGAAACATTCAACCAGTCCAGGTGTTTGCACTTTCTCCATTAACGGCCCGTACATCTACATAAACGTTCATATTTCAGATTTAAAATGCTTACCCATGGCCATGGATGTTACAATTATGTACGGGCCCAGAGAAGTACCTGTATCTTCCGTATTGTTCAATAAAAAGCCTGTTAATCCGATCGGTAGCCATTTCACCATATCCTTTCAACCATGCGACCCTATCGGATGGGAGGTGTATTGCATTCTGATACATTATACATCTATGAGAAAATGGTCACCGATCGGTTAAGAATACTCTTTATTGAACAACAACGGAATATACGGGTATTTCTGTGGGACCATATAGAATTGTAACATCAATGGCCATGCGGTAAGCACTTTATATTTGAAATCTGAACGTTTATGTAGATGTACGGGCCGTAAATGGAAAAGTGCAAACACCTGGTTGAAGTTCGGTCGGGACAGACGACCGTCGTGTATCCATGGCTTGTTGTTCATGTGTCCCATCTTGTCCGTGTAAATTCCTGAACCTCTTCTTTCTGGTCAGACATAAGATTCATATAGCATCGTTTCGAGTCCTTTTGACGTGCTTTTGAAGGATATTTTCTTTGTTTTCATGTATTTTCTTCGGACGTTACCGTTGCTATGGCCGTTGTTGCAGGAAGTGGTGAGGCGGAAGAGGCAACTCCATTGGTTGTAACGGGAATCACGTGTCAAAAACCGCACCACTCCTTTGAATGTATTACTGCGCTGCTAAGAGAATAGTACCGACTTTTAAACTCTAATTATAAAAATACTGCGCCGAATCAGATGTCGGTAGTTTTTTTTCTTACTACCAATAGATCTTTTTTAAGAAGCAGAGATTATTTAGATCCACTTGATGGGAACGAAACTGAAGGAAAAGGAGCTAGACAATATGGCCTAATATGACAATTGTGAGTCACAAAGAACTGTACCAGGCATCATGCAACTAATGGGAATACTTAGTGCCCGCCCCAACAGAAAAACATTTCAAATTATTTCATTTTATATAAACTTTTTTTTTTGTACTCTCAGTCACTCTCAAAACCCAATTCTACAATCAATCATAGTAATAAACCTGAAGACCTCCCACAGGGGAAAGTTCAATATCGCTAGTTACCTTTCCTTTTTTTATGTTACTGCATCAAAAGTAATCAACAAATGATACAATAAAAACTGGTCAAACATTGAAAATAGCCGATCTACAAGCTCACAATGCGAAACACAATTGAATACCTCACTCCTACATTCCAAGTGTCAGGGTGGGGGGGTCCCCAGTTCAATTATGATTATTTGGGTTGGGGGGGGGGGGGGTGGTCACGGCCTGAAAAGGTTGAGAACAACTGTCCTATAACATATCCCCCTCCTGTTCCCTCTGCACTGTGTTGCCACAGTTCTTCATGGAGCTGGAGACGTCAGCGATGGTCCTAACCTGCGTGCCAGCCGCGGTGGACCCCCTCATCTACACCATGGTCACTCGACAGTTCCGCTCCGAGTTCAGTAAGATCCTGTCCTCCACCCCGGGGTGTCCACTGAGACTGAAGGGCTGAGAAGATGGCAGCCAGCAAATACTTGAGGCCAACTGCTTGAGCCCGAGTCAGACTTCATCGTACGACGATGTCGAGTGGCGAAAAATACACCATCTACAAGATCACAACAACGTGTAGCGGGTGCGACACATCAGCTTGATGTGTGTGACACCGTCGTATGACAGGACATTAGGCACCAGCTTGTCGGAATACAACGCTCGCCCCAAAACACGCTCGCCCCGGTTCAAATCCGGCGACCTCGGAACGGTCGCCACCAGGTATTCCTATAAACGTAACCTCAGTAAAACTATGCCTAAACCTAACCTTATTCCTAAACGTATAACCTCAGTAAAACTATGCCTAAACCTAACCTTATTCCTAAACGTATAACCTCAGTAAAACTATGTCTAAACCTAACCTTATTCCTAAACTTAACCTCAGTAAAACAAGTGAACCAGGAGACCTGGTACTGCCAGACCCCTAGTAGTTGAGATCTGGATGGCTTCGCATGACGTGTGTGCAGAGGAAAAGAGGGACAGACCGACCGACCGACCGACCGACCGACCGACAAAGCCTCATGTAGGCCGACCCCCTGGGTCTGGCAACTATGCCTAAACCTAACCTTATTCCTCATCTTAACCTCAGTAAAACTATGCCTAAACCTAACCTAATTACTAACCTTAACCTCACTAAAATAACTACAAGAACCGCTCAGGGCGAGCGGTCCGTGGAAAAAATGGGGGCGAGCGCATTTCGGGGCGAGTCTTCCAGTTGACCACTCTTACTCTTTAGGATGATGACTGCTCTTTTGATAATTGTAAGGACTGTACGCACGCACGCACGCACGCACGCACGCACGCACGCACGCACGCACGCACGCACGCACGCACGCACGCACGCACGCACGCACGCACGCACGCACGCACGCACGCACGCACGCACGCACACACACACACACACACACACACACACACACACACACACACACACACACACACACACACACACACACACACACACACACACACACACACACACACAGAGAGAGAGAGACAGACTCGGAAGCATTTGGAAAGTAGAGCCCACAGGTTTTGGATTTGTGGCAGATATAGATGTTTTTTTATCAGGCGTTTCACAGTCGGGACACAAGACAAGGTCATAAATAATATCCAACACCTGATGAGACACGCACAGCAGTAGTCTCAACGACGACAGAAGGCAGAGGAAGGGAAAGCAAAAAGAGTGAAAGAGAAACTGACTGCTCGCGTGCGGAGGGGAAAAAGACAATCAAAGAGCGTGAACAACAAAGAGAGAAAGAGAGACAGACCCAACACAATCACAGACCTGTTTTAGTCACCTGTAAGGAAAACACAATCATTTGACACTTTTGCGCAGACTTGTCGACGTAGTCACCTGAATCGTGTCTCACACAATCCGACCTCCATCTCGAAACAGTACATCTAGGAATGAATCAGATATCGTTCTTTTGACAAAATCTAAAAAAAAAAGATAAATAAAAAGTAAGACCCCACAACAAAACGGTGAACCTCGTCTCCGCCACTATTTACATCATATCCTTGCTACAGCATTAGCACGTCCAACAGATTTAAAAGCCTATTATGTGTCAGACGATGCTGTGAATATGAAGTCAATATGTGAGCAACCCCCCTTCGTTTCAAGTTCACAGAAAACTCTACCCTGTCTGTCTGTGCTTGTTTTCTTTTATTACCCGAGGTGAATTTGCCTACAGTTTCAACTAAACACTAATACTGGGTCTATAGGCATCTGTTGTCACTTTATACAGTACTAAATTACCAGTGTCATAGTGCTAGGTCACTACTAGTAATACCATAGGAGGTAACAACCTCCTGATCCAACTCAATGTTGAACATTTTTGGCTTTTTTATATTTTATTTTATTATTGTGGGGGTCTGGTACAATACCCTGAATCAGCAAGAACTACTTCACAAAATAATAGGATAATTAGACCCCAGGGTCCCGTGTCCTGTCTGTGTACACTAAAGCAGGGGTCTTCAACAATTTTGAAGTCCAAGGACCCCTTAGCTGAGAGAGGGATGAAGCAGGGACCCCCCACTACATATTTTATAAAATTGTGTTGCAGATTTAACTCTTTCATAGATAACTCCATAGACTCGTTTGATAGCACTATTATGTTGGATTCATGTTAATGTTTCAGACATTTAACCACTTAAAAGCATCAATAATTAGTAAACTTGACATTTCACTCCGTACTTGTTTCCCTCCCCACCAAACATCTTGGTCAAAAATAGCCGAACTACAAGCTCACAGCTTGTAGATCTGCTATTTTTGGCTAAGGTTCTCCTCAGAATAGGAATGCTTGGGTTCAAGTGGTTAATGTAAAAAAAAACATCCTATCACACCAAGATTTGGCGGCCCCCACCATTATGTAGTAACTCTGAGGACCCCCTAGGGGTTCCTGGACCCCCTGTTGAAGACCCCTGCTCTAAAGAAATATGTAATTTCTATATGGATGATGGAGCAAGGACTGGCAACCCACTTTTTCTTTGTTGCTGAGGTTGCCCCACCTTGCTGTAGTGATACCCTGGTCTCGTTCACTTGAGTCACACAAGTCTAAATGCTGTTTCTGGAGCTGCTGAACTGATGATCGTGACAGAATGGTAAACAAGACCAATTGAGAGGAACATAAACATTAAATGTCATTAATTATAGGTGGGTGCTATAGTCACTTAAACCTAGAGTCCCCCAGGGGTCTATACTTGGTCCCGTCACCTTTTTTCCCTCTATACAAAATCACTGCGCCTGAAAATAGCCGATCTCTCGTAGATCTGATATTTTCAGGCGTTTGCTTTATTTTCACTGAACGATCACCCATTATGACATGACCCAGAATAGGGATGCTAGGGTTAAGTGGCCAGATGCCTATAGCATCCCAGATCTTAGTGGTCTGTCTTAGATCAGTTGGTTCTCAACCTGTGGGTGGGTCGTAGCTTGTAGATCTGCTATTTTATAAAAATCGTGAAAGTTTGTGCAAATCTTTTAATATATATATATATAACACTTTTAACTCAAATCTTTGCATCTGGGGGTCCCTGGAACTAAATATTTTGAGATGGGGTCCGCGGCCAAATACATATAATTTTGGGGGTCCTTGACATTAAAAAGTTTGAGAACCACTGATATTAGAAACATTACGTTTTTCAGAAAACTGTTAGGATTTAGAAAACACTTGTAGAATCGGCCTCTCAGGTCTTAATGGGTTACAGAAAAAATACCATCGCATTTGTTTCACATACATGTCTTCATATTGT
This sequence comes from Gymnoscopelus microlampas, assembly GCF_963454915.1. Taxonomy (NCBI): domain Eukaryota; kingdom Metazoa; phylum Chordata; class Actinopteri; order Myctophiformes; family Myctophidae; genus Gymnoscopelus; species Gymnoscopelus microlampas. The sequence continues at coordinate 43,650,208 of NC_139953.1, forward strand.
TATTATCAATACAACGTTCTGGACAATTATTTGGGGGCCGACTTGCAGTTTCCTCCCGGCCCACAGGTTGGTAAAAAAGCTGATCTATAGAGTAATGGATGGCTTCTGTACGGTGTCCTCTCCTCCATGTCCTTTTGCTGACACGGAGGACGGACGTCCCCGCTTCAAGTTCTCCAGAGAGTCAAACGAAAACTAAAAAGTAAAACCCAAGAGCGATAAATTCCTTGAAAACCACAGAGTGGGACAAAAAAGTACATACATCAAGTTTCCTCTAATCACAAAGAGTACACATACTTTAAAAAAAAGAAAAGGAAAGAAAAATGCCCGAGTTGTAAGAGAGAAACGTTGAACACTAAAACGACTACTGAAAGCATACTGCTGTTCCAGTGGTGGAAAGTAACTAAGTACATTTACTTAAGTACAATTTTGAGGTATTTGTACTTTACTTGAGTATTTCCAATACTTTTTTACTACTCCACTACATCTCAGAGGCAAATATTGTACTTTTACTACAATTATTTGAAAACTTTAGTTACTAGTTACTTTTCAGATATAAATTATGATATTATGAAACATACATTAACCACTTTAGCCCTATTTTATACATTGGCTATTTGAAATAGCCGATCTACAAGCTCACAACGCGTCGCATCGCGACGCGTTGTGAGCTTGTAGATCTGCTATTTTCAAACATTTTAGTACTTTTACTTTTGGTACTTTAAGTACATTTTGATGCCAATACTTTTGTACTTGTAACAGAGTATTTCTATACTGCAGTATTGGTACTTTTACTTAAGTAAAGAACTTTTACTGTACTTTTTCCACCACTGTGCTGTTCACACAGGAGGGGGGGAGGGGGGATTACAACAGGACAACAACGAGAGAGCGAGAGAGGTAGAGAGAGAAAGGTAGAGAAAAAGAGAGAGAGAGAGGAGGAGACAGAAGAAAGAGGACAGCATCACTGGTTCTGCCCGACGATGGCCAAATATTACAAAATATTCTATTAACAATATTCACAAAAGAACCCAGAGGCTCAGAACAGATCCGTGTCAGAAATTCTCAGCAAATTGCCTTGTGAAAAATGTACCTCATTTGGTCTGTCTGTTCTGTTTGTTTGTTTGTTTGTTTGTTAGACAAGTGAGTTATTTTGAGTTCTGTTGAGCTATAAGAGGGAACAGAGAAGAGAAGGGAAGGGTAATTAAGCATTTGAAGAGAAAAAAAAAGAAAATACAAACAAATGGTTCTCTTTTTTACCCAAACAAAACAGGCACATATTGTGTAAAAAGGCTCTGCTATAGCTGAGAATTTTGGACAGAAATGTGTACGGTGAACCCTTCAGAGTGGCAGCTAGTCAATATACTGTATACAAGCCATAGAGACTTCCAGAAGAATTCAAACAGGTTTCTGATTTACACACGCACACACACACGCACACGCACACACACGCACACACACACACACACACACACACACACACACACACACACACACACACACACACACACACACACACACACACACACACACACACACACACACACACACACTCGCTCGCACGCACGCACACACGTCCTACCGATAAGCACAAAATTCAACACACACATTCCAATACACACACACACACACACACACACACACACACACACACACACACACACACACACACACACACACACACACACATTCACAAATATCAAACTCACTAGATACAGACACCTTCTTTAAAAGAATAATATTGCACCTGAAAAGGAATAAGTGGTATACTGATGAATAGGTAAAACGGACCAAAATGACACAAAAACAATAACATAAGGGCAAATCACCTCATTGCAAAAATATTTATGCAATGACTCATTGCAAAAAAATATACTTTTTGATAATTCAATCAGTCGTCTCTCTCACGTTTTTGATCCATTTCTTTTCATTTAAATCACCGTCTGAAAAGATGGTACAGGACAAACTGAACTTCAAATCATAGAAAGGTGCACTGTGCACAGTGACGTATTGAAGCCCTGTTATACTTGGTTTGCGCATGGTGTCGCGCGCCGTCAATAGCCGATCTACAAGCTGGCGCCGCGCCATGACGCGAGCTTGTAGATCGGCTATTTCCTGGTGCGCGACGCTGAACGCACGAACCAAGTATAGATCAAGGATTAACTTTTACTCTGGTATGAGGTCTCTCTGGTGCTTTGGAAATGCACTGTCACACACACACACACACACACGCCCTCCATCTAAAATGACACGCACGCACGCTTGCACATCACACACACATACGCACGCACGCACACGCACACATACGCACAGACTGTTATCTAAAAGCCCTCCTCTGTCTGTACAGTGAGTCCATGTCGTTACAGTACATGTCCAGCAGAGGGCAGGCTCCACCGTGGCCTGACTGGGACTCTTTTAAAAAGCCTTCCACCGACTTCACTGTCGTTCCCCAGTCCGTCCCTCCCTCCGTCCGTCCGTCCGTCCGTCCGTCCTGTCCTTCACAAAGAGTCTTTATCCTTCGTTCTTGGTCCTTTCTTTTTTTCCCTTGATGTCGTCGTCCTGCCTGCGCCGCAGGCCTCACAGTGCCGACACCTTCACAATGTTCTGAGGGGCGGGGCAGGGGGCGGGGTGCGGATGGTGGTGGGCGTCGCCCTCCGGGGTGGTGGCCGGCGGCGTGGGGATGCTGATGATGGCCGTGGTGATCTGACCGCCGCCCTGGCAGTTGTGTGGTGTGCCGTCGTCCATGCGACTGTTGAGACTGGAGCGACTGCGAGGGAGAGAGAGAGAGAGAGAGAGAGAGAGAGAGAGAGAGAGAGAGAGAGAGAGAGAGAGAGAAAGAGACAGACAGACAGACAGACAGACAGACAGACAGACAGACAGAGACATATGAGTCAAGACATTTCTTCTTAACGAACACATACAGTGTCAAATCTTGACTATTAAGTTAACTCTGAGAGGGAGTACAAATGTAACCAAATGAACCTGTGTGCCCCTTTGAGACTGGAGAGAGAGAGACATAGAGAGTCAAGACATTTCTACTTAAGTCAAACCCCTCAATAAACAACACAGTGTTAAAACTTGAGTATATTAAGTTGACTCTGAGGAAGTGCAAATGTAACCAAATGGACCCCTTAAAGTCTGGCATGTTTAGCCCAAGGTCTATGAATCACCGTATATGTGACATTTTTATTTTATGTTCTGATTTGTTTCATAAAAGCCCTCTGGGCTTCCCTTCTCTCCCTCCCAGCACTGTTTATCACTATCCACTGTGGATTTAGTGTACATATGTTCATGTACGCTTTGACTACATTTATTTGTATACATAAATTCATACACCATGCAAATCCCAGGCAGTCCAAGTGCAGAGAACCAAGTAAGACCCTAAATATTCTTTGGTTTTTAGTTCTTTATTCCTAATCTCTGTATGTGACTACCTGTACCTGTACTCCATCCTATTAGTGATTGTTTTTTCATTTGATTGTAAGTGTAGATGTATCACTTTACCACTATCTGTATCTGTCCTTTGTTTCATATTGCTGCTATGACAACTGTATATCCCTCACAGGATATTACTACCTGCCTAATTACAGTAGACAGGTAGTTACAGCATGTATGTAGGTAGGTAGGTAGGTATGAAGGGAGGTTGGTAGGTTGGTCAGACCAGGGTTGAGCTGTAGGGGGTACGGGGGGGTACGGCGTACCCTTAATTCTGAGACTGTGGGGGCTGGACTCGCGAGCACAAACCTCAGCCGCCCGCGAGAAGTCAATCATTAACACAACAACGCACCTTCAGGGGCGAGCCGTTTTTAACACCTTAAACAATGGCCTCAACCTGGCTGCTTTGCATAACAAGAGCTGGTAGCCTACCAGACACTCACAAATGTATCCTTATCTATAGCTCTGGTCCATAGCGTTAGAAGGAGTTCTCCTTAACGCTATGGTACTTTAGATTCTTTCCCCTCGTACCGCGGTAGCGCAGCCTCTCGTCTGTAGTAAAATTAAAAAAAACGCTTTTGGTACTCACCAAAACAAAGACGGTTTAATGGAGTTGAAAGCCTATTCTATTAAGTGGGAACACTCTGAGCCCCCACCTCACGTATAAAATACACTTTTTGGCCAGAAAAGAAAATATTTCACCGGAAGGAAGAATCTGGTCAATAGGAAAATTCCATTGACCACATCTGTAGAGGGCACTGTGGAGTAACCAAAAACAGGTTTTAATTCCGGTGAAATATTTTCTTTTCTGTCCAAAAAGTGTATTTAAGACGTGAGGTGGGGGCTCACAGTGTTCCCATTTAGTAAAGTAGGCTTTCAACTCCATAAAACCGTCTTTGTTTTGGTGAGTAGCAAAAGGGTATTTTTTTATTTTTTTAAACTTGTTTTAAAAAACACTGTTTTGAAAGCAATGTAAGTCTTAAAAAAAAGTAATTCAAGTAAAGACAAGTTGACTGATTATTTTAAGCACTTATGTGTGGGTGAATCTATGTAAAGGGCATTTATATAAAACTAAAAGGAAAATAAAATAATCAATTAATTGAAACAAAAATAAAAACAACAAATTAACAATGCAACAAAATAATAAGAAATATAAATACATTAATAATCACATGTTGAATACAGTATTTCAACTAGTACTGAGCTGAGTGGCTATGTGCACATGCTTGCGCACGCACGTGCCGTCATAAAATAGAGTACCCATAGTTCAAAAATCCACAGCTCACCACTGGGTCAGACCGACCGGTCGGTCTATAGTATAGACTCTATACCAGTTGTTCTCAAACTTTTTAATGTCAAGGACCCCCAAAATGTATATGTATTTGGCCGCGGACCCCCATCTCAAATATTTAGTGCCAGGGACCCCCAGAAGCAAAGATTTGAGTTACAAATGTTCGCTTAAAAAATATATTCAAAGGTTTGCACAAATTTTCACGATTTTTCAAAAATAGCAGATCTACAAGCTCATAGCGCGGCACACGATATCTAAAACCAATATTAAACGACATGTTACCTGGCGCTGAGTGGTTGGATGTGGATGGTGCTGAGCTCCTGTAAGCCGTGTGGGTGTGCGTGCATGTACGTGGGCGGGCCGCTGGCGTTGGCTAAGTGGGAGTGGTGCTTCTTGCCGCGGCGGGTGCAGCAGGTCCCCGTCACGCCGTCCTGACTGGAGAGGGAGGGGCTTCGGGTGGACGGGTAGTTGTGCAGTGAGGCCTCTAGGTAGCTCTGTTTGTAGCAACTCTCGTCCACAAATTCATGGTTCTGTACGCGGGAACACACACACACAGTCGCACACGCACGCGAGCACACACGCACGCACGCACGCACGCACGCACGCACGCACGCACGCACGCACACACACACACACACACACACACACACACACACACACACACACACACACACACACACACACACACACACACACACACACACACACACACACACACACACACACACACACACACACACACAAACACAAGAAAACATGTGAAATATTTATTTTTGTTTCTGAGTATTAACTCGTTCACTGCCTGAATTATTTCTGGCCGCGTTTGCACACTGCCAAGATTTTTCATTGAAAAAAAAAGTACTCAGGAGCCAAGATACAGCATTTTTAAGTTTTAAGTTAACAAGGAAGTGGATGGGAGTCTAGATCTTCGAAAAATCATATCTCCTTGGTCTTTGGGTCAAATGAAAAAAAAAAAAAAAGATTAAAAAAAAATCGTTCTAGACAGGGAATGAGGCATTAATCTAATAAAACATTTTTCTTTTCTGTTTTCTAAAAAGTGAATGTGATATTGTTTATTGAGGTTTTTGGTGTTGTATAATCCCGCACCGCACACACACAGACACACAGATGCTGGGATGTAGGAAACTTCGAGAGATATACAAAGAGTCACAAACTGAAGTCATAAGCTTCAGCCTATACCTTTTGTATAATATGGTTTCTTTTTTTCATTTCTGTATTACCCTATGGAATTGTAAATATTATGTTACTACACAAATGACCATAATAAACTAAGCAACATTTCTACATCCTGGGTCTATAATAAAGTCCCGAGAATGTAGACATCCAGTTTTGTATGGGTGTGTGTGGTTGCATGTATGTGTGTATGTGTCTTATTCTTATGTTGTGTAGTAAAAGTCCCTCGAAATTGTACTTGAGTAAGCTAAATGTACTTAGTGTAGTTACTTTGCACACATTGTGTGTGTGCGTCTGTCTGTGTGCGTGTGTGTGTGTGTGTGTGTGTGTGTGTGTGTGTGTGTGTGTGTGTGTGTGTGTGTGCGTGCGTGCGTGCGTGCGTGCGTGCGTGCGTGCGTGCGTGCGTGCGTGCGTGCGCATGCGTGTATTACTCTCTGTGTGTGTAAGGTAACATTTACATAATAGTATGCTCTGATTTGTGACAGACTGAAATGGACAGTTCTTTCACTTTCTCCCAGTTCAGCATAGTTCGCCAGATGAACTGGCCTATGGAAATCACATGCCCTTGGGGCCTATACATATGCATTATGCTACAGTGGACTGCCCTGCACACGGTTGATGTTTATTTTAATACATAGCTGTCAATTAGCATCACCTCGTGAGCCACAGCTCTTGAATGTATGGCAGATGCGCCGTATAGCATAATTTATCATTTTTATGTTTTACACGATGCATGCTGGATTTCTAAATAATTGCATTAAACATGACACACAACAGAGATATTATTATTATTGCATGGTTAATCAGAAAATAAGTTATTCTAGCGTTGTGTGTAAAGTAATATAATATAAAACATACATTTATATTCCTATATTCAGGCTGCAACTATCGATTCATCTATCACATGCTTTTTTGATTAATCGAATAATCAAACGTGCTATAATTTTCTAATTTTTATATATCAATGAATGGATTAATCAGTTAAGCCCAATTGCATACTTTGTTACACAACGATTGCGTGCAAAAATAGTGAAAATAGCAGATCTATAAGCTCAAAAACATGTTTTTGAGATGTTTTGAATATTTTAAAGGCATTGTAGGGAACATTAAGCCTAAATTTAAAAAAAAATTACATATATATTTTTTGCATTTTTTCCCCTCTATCAGCCACTATATAATGATGCTGGGGTGTTTTGAAACACAGTACTCTTTCTGAAAACCCTATTTTCCCTCATTGTTATTGTTTGTGCAGTTCGTTTTCCGGCCACCAGGTTTTGATGCCTCCATAGACTTCCATAGACTTCCTTACGTACCGGACAAATATAACAACAACAACAACAATAGGGAAAATAGGGTTTTCAGAAAGAGGCCTGTGTTTCAGTGCAGGAAAACACCCCAGCATCATTATATAGTGGCTGATAGAGGGGAAAAAATGCAAAAAATATATATATAAATATTTTTTAAATTTAGGCTTAATGTTCCCTACAATGCCTTTAACCTATAATGACACGCTCAAAATAGGGAACAGTGATTAATCGATTGTTGTGTCACATCGTCCATAATCGGTTATCTTTCATGACCGATTAGTTCGATTCACTGCTGCGCATGAAAACTGTGAAAACTATAACTTTTCGGGATTTAAATTCAAAAGTAGCAGATCTACAAGCTTGAAACGTGGCGCGAAGCGACACGTTTCGAGCTTGTAGATCTGCTACTTTTGTCAACTTGATGCTTTTGTGTGACACTGTAGTATGATCAAGTAGGGCATTCATTTATGAAAAAACACATAAAGTTAAAATATATGGAGAGAGAGAGAGAGAGAGAGAGAGAGAGAGAGAGAGAGAGAGAGAGAGAGAGAGAGACTACATGTGTGCATGTGTTGTGTCTGTTCCTCACAGTGGTTTTCTCCAGACAGTGCAGCAGATGGTGGTGTTGGCTCTCCAATAGGGAGGTCGACTTGCTTAGCCTCTGTTCCTCCTCAATGCAAGTCTGTAACAGCACACACAGACACACACACACACACACACACACACACACACACACACACACACACAGAGAGTCAGGCATATATGCAGAAACCTGTAAATATGCACATAAACGTCTGAATGTGAAGGTGTATGTTTCTATAGGTAGACGGGTGCGGTGTGGCTGACAGCCGCCTCACTTCCTGATGAGAGGAAGGTTGATCTTGTGAGGAAGGAGACAGACAATAATAGTTTACTACATACAGCTAAATTAGCTTGGCCGATATATCAGTACAAACTGATATCGAATAAAGTTCGGTTTATGTGCATTTTATATTGTACTTGTTTGCTTGTTCATTATATAATCAAAGTTAAATGTTCTTTTCATATATTGAAATTGATTGAAGTTGAAAATAATATGTTATTATTAGGAGTTTCTCTTTATTGGTTTGCTTAAAAGTTTCTCAATTTTGTTTTTTTAATCAAATGTTAGGTTTTGAAATTGATTTCACTTCTTGACAAAATCAGTTAAAACATTGATCATCGGTGGACTAGCACTCTCCAAAATTGGGATCGGCATGGGACCCAAAAACCTGGCATCGGTCGTGGGCTCTAGGTTTGACTAGTTGTTATCGTTCAGTAACGTTCTGCTGGGCCAGCAGGGCAGGGCCACAGGCAGACATATTGGACATTAAGCATATTCTGACCCCCGAAAAGCCACGTCTGAAAAGATCAGCGGAGCCGGGCGCATCGATCAGTTCACGGCAGAAGGGAGAATTGCGACACAGCCCAGTTCACACAGAAAGATACACAACGGTGATATGAAAAGTATCCATCGTGACATGTCGTCCCCCCCCAAATAAACTATTTGTCAACCCAGGCACAATAGATAGTTAAGGTCGTACTGTGTAACTTTTTTCCATTAAACAAAAACATATTTCACTGGTATATGTTTGAGGCGTCGAATGAATGTGACACGGTATGAGTTTCAATTATTACGTATTGACAGGGATGGGATATATTTAACACATTGACTGGTAATCGCGTAGATCTACGCGAACCTATTCAAAGCCGCAGCGTGCCAGTCGCGTAGATCTACGCCAACTGTTTACAAATTGAAATCCCATGTTAAATCGAAAAAGTGCACTTTCCGGATTTTTTTTTTTTACCCCTTCCGGTTCCGGGGGCCGACCGGAAACGAAATAAAACTGGTTCCGTTTTTTTCGCTCGCATCCGTTTCCTGTCTAGGAATCAACTTTGAAGTCGATTATCTCCCTTGTGGTTTTTCTCTCCGCATCCACCGGTCTAACGTTATAGACCGAGCGACCATTCGAGCAGAACGTGATGACGCAGGTTGCTTGTTTTTCCATAGACGCCAGGTTCTATGGAAGAAACAAGCAACCTGCGTCATCTCGTTCTGAGCGTACGGTGGCTCGTTCGCGACATTCAGTGCATGTTTGAGTATTATGACACTCAACAATGAGCAGGAGTAGAGAAAAAACGAACTTTGCATCTGTTATATTAGGCGAATTTCAGCCTTCCACGGGCTCCCATTATGCCAACGGAGGGGGTCGTTAGACTGGACGAAGGGGACTCTCTGGGAATAACTCAACGTCCCTTTCAATGTTGGTGAGTGATTAGTGACACATCAAAGATAACACTTAAAATGTTCGGATGTCTCCTTTAAAGGGATAGTTCACCCCCAAAATGACTTTTTTTCTATCGATTAGTCACCCTATGGAGACTTGAATTCATGGATATTTTTTTGTTTTCGTCTCATTCCTTTCTCATTCTCAAGCCAATAATTTGATGACCGGCAGCGGTTCTGGTGGGAGACACAAAGAGTCTCCTCTGTGTCTCCTACCGGAACCGCTGCCTACCGTACAGGTCCGCTGGTCATCAAATTATTGGCTTAGGAATGCAACAAAAAAACGAAAGATATCCATGAATTTAAGTCTCCATGGTGTGACTAATCGATAGAAAAAAAGTCATTTTTTTGGGTGAACTATCCCTTTAACCACAGCGTCCTATTCTGGCATGTTATGATAGGTGAAAATTTAGCAAAAATAGGCGAACATTCTGAAGTATATAGGGCTCACGCATTGCGACGCGTTGTGAGCTTGTAGATCTGCTATTTTCAAAGGATTTTTGTACGTTTTATACATTTCAACACTTGTGAAATGGGACCTTCTGCATAATAACAATACTTTCGGTACTTTAGCTACATTTTGATGCCAATACTTTTGTACTTTTAGTAAATTTGTAATACCGTACTTGTACTTGCGCACAGACTATATCTACAATAGGATATTGACACTTTTACTTTAAGTAAAAAACTGTGAGTACTTCTTCCATCACTGAACAATAACGATAAAACTTCAAGTAATGAAAATAAGAAAAAATAAAAGGAAAAAACCTTAACCAGTGTATATATAAGTACCAAACCAAACACACTGAATAAGAACGCACACTAAATAGAAATCTTCTGAGTGTACATAGTTCTTTTGCAACCCGTTGCAGAGAGCATCACTGTGGCTGTCAGAGGTGCAAAGCACTGCTCCAGATTCGCAGGCTTTCAATGGGTTGCATCAGTCAGCGCAAACACTTTGCCATCATTGCCCTGTAGACTTTGTGTATGAGCTGTTTATCCCACTAAGACCGGGAATGAATCTGTGTCATTTTTGAGTGGTGCCAGCCACTCCTACGCTTGACCGTGAGTGTGGGTCCGTCCGTCCATCCGTCCGTCCGTTTGAGCATGGCCTTAACAGCTGCAGCTGATTGCAACACAAGGATGCAACCAGTTACACTAATTCAAAGGCACCACTCTCTTCACATTGGGTGTGATTTTTTTGGGTGTGATTTGTGCAAATCTTTGAATAATAGAAATATGTACATTTTAACTAAAATCTTTGCTTCTGGGGGGTCCCTGGAACAACATATTTTGAGATGGCGGTCCGTGGAGAAATACATATAATTTTGGGAGGCCCTTGACATGAATTATTTTAGAGAACCACTGATATTATAGCAACATAAGTAAAACATAAAATAAAATAAGAAAAAACTGTTAGGATTTAGAAGACATTTGTAGAATCCCCAGAAGCAAGAGTTAAAACATTTTGCTTTGAAAAATATATATATTCAAAGATTTGCACACATTTGCAAGATTTTTCAAAAAATAGCAGATCTACAAGCTCGTAGCGCTTGTAGATCTGCTATTTTTTTTAAATAGCCAATATCCATAAAATATGGATAAAGTGGTTATACACAGATGCGTTCCTGGTTTATATGGGTTATACATGCAGTGCTTATGAAAGAAATAAAGCCCACTTGCCCCCGATCATGTTTGCTCTTGCTGCACACCGACTGCTGCAAGGTGAATGAGGCAACGTGTATTCTGCCTGCCAGAGTCATTTAATGTCTGTTAAACGGACGTCTCGTTGTGATAAGTGGTGGTGGATAAAGTACCAACCACCGCAATGTAGAAATGCTCTGCTAAAATGTCTGTATTAAAACAATTTACTTGAGTAAAAATACAAAGGTTTTGGCGTCAAAATATACTTAAAGAGTACCAAAGTAAAAGTACTCACATTTTTCAAAAATACCAAATCTACTGGCGGTCCGGGCACATATAGGCTCATAAGTAACCTGAAAGCGCTCATAAGTAACCTGAAAAGATCGGGTTCGAATCCCGATCCCGACGGTCTTCGCTGCATGTCTCTCCCCATCTCTCTCCCCCTGTTTCCTGTCCATCTCTACTACAAACTATAAACCAAATCTACAAGTAACCAACTTGTGAAATGGGACATTCTGCATAATGAGCAATTTCTACTTTTGGTACTTTAAGTACATTTTGATACCAATACTTTTGTACTTTTACTCAAGTCAATTTTTAGTTCTGGACTTTTACTTGTAAGGAAGCGCTCCCACCGCACTTTTATTTTACCTCTGGGGCAGAATCTGCCAATGCTTTGTCAATGTAAATGCGTGGATTCACGCAAGAGCGGATCTTTCCGCCTGTCGCGCAGACCTTGCGTTTATCTGCTCTACACGACTTGTCCATTTGAAGCATATAACTGCTGGAGGCAGGAGCTGATTTTCCCCCTCTGTCCAATCGGGTGAGTGGAAGGCAGACCGTCCCAAGACTCAGGAAGCACCATGGTGCTCAAGGCAGAAGGCGGTGCGGGCTACGGGGAGGGTCCTGAAAGTGAGTGACAGGCGCATCACTCCCGTTTTTTAGAATCCGCTGGCTGCAAAAAACTGTGGCCGCGCACAACCTGCGTTTAACGCTAGCCGAGCATGTTTTGGTGGGAGCGTGCCCTAACACAGTATTTCTACATTGCAGTATTGATACTTGTACTTAAGTAAAACATTTGAGTACTTTTTACACCACTGAAGAAATCTAAAATTACGCATTCAACCCATTCAATCCGGGACTGAATGGGTTAATTGCAACCTCCTTGACTCTATGTCTAATTTGTATAGCCTAGTCTTCCAGCCAGGTGAAGGGGATAGTCACTTGTATTCAGAAACCAGGGAAAGAGGGGTACCGAAGCAAAACTAAGTTTGATAACCACTGCTCTACACTTTACAGTTCATCACACAGTTGGCTGCTGTTTACAGGAGATTTGCCCCTTAAAGTCAATGCTTCAGTTTGACATCATTTGACATTTAAAACTTCCTCACTTTGTGCAGCACCAGTTCATGAGCAATTGACTCCATGAGGCTCTGAATTCAGTTACTTAAAGCAGTGGTTCTCAACCTTTTAAGGCCGCGAATAATCATATTGGGACACCCCCAAAATAATCATATTTGATCTGGGGACCCCCCCAAATAATCATATTTGAACTGGGGACGCCCCCAAAATAATCATATTTGAACTGGGGACCCCCCAAAATAATCATATTTTAACTGGGGACCCCCCCCAAATAATCATATTTGAACTGGGGACCCCCAACATAATCATATTTGAACTGGGGACCCCCCCCAAAATAATCATATTTGAACTGGGGACCCCCCCCAAAATAATCATATTTGAACTGGGGACCCCCCACCCTGACAAGCACTTGGAATTGTAGGAGTTGAGGCATTCAGTTTTACTTTTTTTTGACTATTTTCAAAATGTGTGCCACTTTCTTAGATTATTTGACAATTTGGCCAACGTTTGACCAGTTTTAATCATATTGTTTGTTGATTACTTTTGATGCAGTTATGTTTTTTTTCTTCTTCATTTCATTTCATAATTTCTTTTGGTATATTAGGTATTAAAAGTCCTTACATTTTCACTTCAATGTCATCTGTGGGGACACCCTCAAAATCATGTGGGGGGGTCTTCATATACAGTAATTGGTCCCCACTAATGCTCATTATAAGATGGAACCATTTCTGTCTACTTCTTTCCCTCTACTTTTCTGTCAACATTGGAGATACAAAGGTTTCTGCCCGACAGCAACAATGTCCTGGTCGAGTAGGAAGGACCACTACAGGTCCACAAGAGGAATTTCATGAAGCTCAAAACTCTCTTCATCTTCGGCCCAAACGGGCTTTGTGTATTAGCTCAGCAATAGAAGTGTTGGCTCTCACATGGGAGCAGGCCAGCTTTAACTCATTAAGACTGGGAAAGCATCTGTAATTTTAGATTTTAACCACTTTAACCATTATCTTATACTTTGGCTATTACAAAATTGCAGATATACAAGCTCATAGCGCTATGAGCTTGTGCCGCGCTATGAGCTTGTAGATCTGCTATTTTTGAATAGCCAAAGACATCTTAAAATGACACACAGATGCGTTCCCGGTCTTAAACGGTTAAATAATAATGTGATGCAATGCACTGAGAGAGAGAGAGAGAGAGAGAGAGAGAGAGAGAGAGAGAGAGAGAGAGAGAGTGAGAGTGAGAGTGAGAGAGAGAGAAACAAAGCAAAACATGACACAGATATCTGGGGCAAGCAGCACTAGCTGGTGGAGACTGTTTGTGAATTCAAATGGATGTTTGTATGCCAAGTAAATGAACAACATGTTACCAGAGTGGAATATCAACATCAGTATCGTGTCATTCGATGAAAGAAGACAGCGGTAGACTCGTTTTATGGATATTTGAGCATTGTCTACCGACTACGGCTCTGCACGATATTAGGAACACATGCAATATCAGATAACATTGTTGAATGTTGCCATGACGATATGACCTGCGATAAGTAAACACATATTGCATACAGTATTTAAATTACTTTCTGCCTTAAGTTTGCTGCCATCAGTCAATAAATAGCCTACTGTATGCACAAACTGGAAACAAATAGGAAGAATGGATTACTGTATATAATGTATATTTTCAACCAACAAGATGGTTTTAGTGAAAACACTAGTGGCTACAGCTGGTATTGACAATGAATATATACCACCAACTTAGCAATACAGATTCTCACTGCTCACCCTTAAAACATCCTTTATTGATGAAATGAATAAAAACCTGAAAAAAAGAGTTGGGCACCGACTAGTGATTGGCCAAATGTATTGATATGCAGAGTGTGAATACATGGCATGTACATATATTGCAGTTCAAGCTGTCTTGACAGGTGTGAGACGGAGGAGGAGCCCGGCCAGGAGGCCACCCACAGAGCCTAGTCCCTCCACGTGCCAGAGCCTCTCTTCTCCCCCAGTCCCGGCAGAGTAGTTCCGGACAAGCGGATTGAGTGGCACTGTCTTGCCCTAAGAGGACTGACCGTGGGTAGCTATACTTGGGATGTTGGGGCTTGATCAACCCCGGCTGGGTCACCTGGGCGAGGGTGTATGTTGCGAGACCTGAAGCACCCGATGACCCCAGGCTACAACGCTGATGATACGTCCCAGGTGCATCCATGTGATGTTTTTTTGTTATCTTTAGCAATATGTACCATTGATTGCGTGTGTCGATATTGCAATGATGATGATCAACGGACAGACAGACAGACAGACAGACAGACAGACAGACAGACAGACAGATAAAGGAAAGAGAGAGGACAGCTTTTTCCCTTTGCCAACCCTGGGACGATAGCTTGTCTCTAACTGCATTATTTTGGGCGAAGCGAGAACATCCCTGAGCCTGAGTGTTTACATTTTATAGTGTGGACCGTACATCACCCAGCGGGGGGGGGGGGGGGGGGGGGGGGGGGCTCAGACACCTCACATTAGGAGGGGAAGCTTATCTAACGAGATCACAGTCGGCTACTTCCAAGAGGAACTGCCTGCATTCTAGGAATTCATACAGTATAGGGATAAGGGCAGGCCAGCCGCCAAGGCCTCTGTCTACCGTTTACTGCAGGGGTCATCAACGTTTTCAGGCCAAGGACCCCCTAGCTGAGAGAGAGATGAAGCAGTGACCCCCCTCTATATTGTATAAAATTGTGTTTCAGATAAACTTTTTCTGCTCTTTTTTCCCCTCTACACCTATAACTCTTTGCCAAAAATAGACGATCTACAAGCTCACAACGCCTCGCGCTGCGAGGCGTTGAGAGCTTGTAGATCTGCTATTTTTTGGCTAAAGTTCTCCTCAGAAAAGGGATGCTAGGGTTCAAGTGGTTAATGTAAAAAAAAAAGAAAATCCTATCACACCAAATCAAAGATTTGGCAGACCCCCTGTAGTAACTCTGAGGACCCCCTAGGGGGTCCCGGACCCCCTGTTGAAGACCCCTAGTTTACTGTCTTCTGTGAACATCTCAACGACCCTCCTCGCTGGAGCAGAGGCGAGGAGGACGCTGTATACGGGCGAGGAGGAAAACTAAACGAGACGAGTTGGATTTAAAGGTCACTCTCCTTCTCCTACAGCAAGTATTTCTACATTGTGGTATTTACAGTGGTGGAAAAAATGCTCACATTTTTTACTTGGGTAAAAGTATCAATTCTGCAATGCAGAAGTATTGTGTTACAAGTGAAAGTCCGGAATTAAAAATGTACTTGAGTAAAAGTACAAAAGTATTGGTATCAAAATGTACTTAAAGTACCGAAAGTAGAAAGTACTCATTTTGCAGAATGTCCCATTTCACAAGTTTTCAAATGTCAAAAATGTCTAAATAAATGTTTTGAAAATAGCGGATCTACAAGCTCACAATGCGTCGCGATCCATTGTAGATCGGCTATTTTCAAATGGCCGAAACGTAAATACTGTAGGGCTGAAGTACTTACTGTGTGTTTTGTAATAATAATCAAAATCTACAAAGTAACTAGTAACCAAAGTTTTCAAATAATTGTAGTGGAGTAAAAGTACAACATTTGTTCAAATCTTTGCTTCTGGGGGATTCTACAAATGTCTTTTGTATCCTGACAGCTTTTTGAAAAAACTTATGTCGCTACAATATCAGTGGTTCTCAACTTTTTCATGTCAAGAAGAGGATGTGTTTTTTTGTGGGTGAGTGACAGCCAGGTCTTACCGTGAGCTCCAGGGCTTCGTTGAAGAGGCCGTTGCGCTTGCTGTGGAGGAAGGCGTTGGAGCTGCCCGTCTTCGATATTCGTATCCTGGCCAGGCGGGCTTTCTGAAAGGAAGACAGGAAAATCATGGTCAGTCTGGTTCCCCAAAGGCAAACCCCTGGATTCTAAATGATTGGATACGATTTTGACCAAAAGAGAAATCCCTAGCATCTTTTTAAAGTCACTTGTGATGCTTAAACCTTACAGTCGGTTTCAGGTTGCATCTCAACCTGAAGAGATGCAACCTGTTCCACAGTTGGCCTGAACGCTTGCGAGTTTCCCCTGGGAAACAGCTGTTGCTTAACTAGCTACTGTTAGCCTACAAAGAAATACCCATACGATCTTTATATCCATTATTACCATCTCAGGACAGGTTGTCACTAAGGCTTTCGAACGACTGCAAGCAACAGAACTTCTCAAACATTCCATATAGGCGTATAGCACCATAGTTACGATTTCACACGGAGTCCCTCTGATCTCCTGTGACACCGAGAAATGTTTAATGGCGACTACGAGATTTATTTATTTCCTTTAGTTAGTACTCAGTCAGCCAGACATATATGAGTAGTGCAAGTGCAAATGTAATGTGAATTGCTGGGGGTATCAAAGTGTCAGCCGCCCGGCCCCCGAAAATACGGCATTCAATCTCATGGGTTGTGTATAGAATTGGACTTGCTCTGTCGCCTGGTTGAGATGCCTTAGCTTTTTTTGTTTATGCTGAATAAATCAAGGACATGTCCAGGCGCATAATGTGCTACACCTCCAGTTCTAACTCACTATGTCGGTGTCAGCCTGAATTTGTCTGCTTTAAACCAACACGTACGGAGGGTTTGATGGCAACACTCAATCTTTGCCCCCCCCTCACACACACACACACACACACACACACACACACACACACCAGTGGTGGGAAAAAATTACTCAAATGTTTTACTTAAGTAAAAGTATCAATACTGCAATGTTGAAATACTGTTGTTACAAGTAAAAGTCCGGAATTCAAAATGTACTTGGTACAAAAGTATTGGTACGAAAATGTACTTAAAGTACCAAAAGTAAAAGTACTAAAATGTTTGAAAATAGCAGATCTACTGTACAAGCTCACAACGAGCTTGTAGATCGGCTATTTTCAAAATAGCCTAGGTATAAAAAAAGGCTAAAGTGGTTAATGTACGTTTTATAATATATTATTACACGGCTTGGTTGAATGCTCGATTCTGATTGGTCAGTCATCGGTCATTATTTCTGGATAATGACCGATGAGCTCTATAACGGACCGCTGTGTAATCAGAGACTCAGAACACCTGCTCATGTCAACCTGTGCTGCTTGGTTATATGCTTTATCCAACATGACAGCCATGTAAACAAACAAACAATGTCATTTACAACTAAACGTTGCTCTCAAGAATGTTTTTGAAAACATTTAAAGTGAGAAATAGACGATGCAATAACCGAGAAGTCATTCTATTTGATCCACTGCGCTTCCTTGTTTATCGTGGCACAACAACGGGGGAATACCAAAACGCTCGCCCCAAAACACAGTCGCCCCGGGGCAAATCCGGCGGTATTACAGGCAAATCGGCAGTAAATAGAATGAGGGGCGAGTGTGTTTTGGGGCGAGTTTTTTTCCATTTCGTCATTTGTTTTTGCGAGGCGAACTTGTCCGCCCAGCCCAATACTTATGGAATACTTTCATTGCCGTAAGCAAGGAAATACTTCGTTTTGTTGTTACTTTTGGGTAAATGTATTTATGTATTTATTAAGTAGCCGTGTAATAAGCGGGATAATGCATGGGGAGGTAGTCATTATTGAAATTTAAAGCCCTTCAGGGCGATTAACCACCTCGGCTGCGCCTCGGTGGTTAATCGCCCTGTCGGGCTTTAAATTTCAATAATGACTACCTCCCCATGCATTATCCCTTGCATAATTTATATCTTCAAAGTAACTATTAACTAAAGTTTTACATAATTGTAGTGGAGCAAAAGTACAATATTTGCCTCTGAGATGTAGTGGAGTAGAAGTCAAATATAGTATAGATAATTGGACATACTTCAGTAAAGTAAAAGTACCTCAAATGCAGATTTGCCCAAAATGCCCCCTATACCCGCATATCTGTCTAAATACCTCCGAAAGGTTAGTGACACCCACAGTCACGAAACTAGAGGGAGCGTAAACAACAATCACCCACACATAAAACAAACATGGGCAAATTCTCCTTCTACAGCACGGCCACCAAGGTATGGAATAGTCTAACCCCATCCCTCAAAAAATGCAGTTCGTTGGGCTCCTTTAAAACAGCCCTAAAAACTCATCTTTCTGGAGGCTATAAGAGGAGGTAGTACCAGTTTACCGGTAGACAGACGACCCCCCCTTTTTTGTCTCCGCCAGGCTGAAGGCATGGTGGAGAGTATGTTTTCACTTTGTCTGTCCGTGTGTGTGTCCGTCCGTCCGTCTGTGAACACCTAACATTGGTCAAGCTTCACGTGACATCACAATATGTAATATAAATAGGTAAGACAGAATTAATCAGGAACAGTACTTTCTTTTACCACCTCGCCTGGTGGAGACCTGTGCTCCGAGGAGCACATTTTCTAGTTTGTATATATTTTTTATTTTTCATGTTTTTTTTGTACATAGTGGTATTTTTTCTCTGTATTTCTATATTGATTTTTGAACTGTTTGGTTGCTACTATATATGTCTATGAAATTAACTCAAGGACCCCAACGGAAACAAGTCCGCAAGGACTTTTTTGGTCGGACCTTTTAGACAAAAGTATTATAAACGTAAATGTATTGTTTTACATTATTTTGCCTAATAAAAATTTCAATCAATCAATCAGTAAATGTACTTAATTTACACCACACGCACGCTCGCGCATACACGAGCGCCCACGCTGTCAAATGGCTCGGCTGAGGAAGGGAAGACAGAAACAGTGATGAGGGGAAGTACGACAGGAACAAAAGGAGAGCGTAGCGCCGCGGGCCGTTGATTGAACTCTCCATACATACATCCACAGCCACAGGACATTAATGCACGCTGTCTGCAGCGTGGGGAATGAATTCTGCTCTAACAGTAACAACTTCAACTGCACACTCTCTTCTAGACCAGTGGGTGTGTGTGTACTGTACTGTATGTATGGTGGACTCACTGCACTTATGTCTGTGTGTGCGTGACTCACACAGTGTCTTGTGTGTGTGTGTGTGGTCACACACACACACACACACACACACACACACACACACACACACACACACACACACACACACACACACACACACACACACACACACACACACACACACACACACACACACACACACACACACACACACAGGCTCGTATTCATAGACCTGGTTGCTTGCTTCTCTCGCAAAATCGGGCAACGCTGAAAAGGACTCCACGTGTGTGTGTGTGTGTGTGCCTCCTGGGTTTAGAATTGAGCTGAGGAGAAATATCTATAACTGATACATGAGCTGTGTAAACTGTAACCAAACTGTTTGCCTAATGGGGTCCACAGACCCCGCTGAGATGTTAATGAAAGTGTGTGTGTGTGCGCGTGCGTGTGTGTGTGTGTGTGTGTGTGTGTGTGTGTGTGTGTGTGTGTGTGTGTGTGTGTGTGTGTGTGTGTGTGTGTGTGTGTGTGTGTGTGTGTGTGTGTGTGTGTGTGTGAGGGGGGCTTACATGTGTGTCTTTGCGTGCAGGCCTTCTCTACACAACCTAACATCAGCAGGCGTACCTGTTGACTCGTACTGGAGGTAATATATGGTAATACTGGCTGCTCTGCTCTCTTGGCTTCCATTTAAAGCCAGCTGCTGCTGTGGACTGGCCAGCAGTTAGCTAACTTACCAATGCAGTGGGATTAGAGACGGTTTAGTCTGCAGGGAACAGGCCTTAAGAGGGATAAACTGGATTACTAACACTCTTACTAACACTCTTACACGCGCACGCACGCACGCACACACACACACACACACACACACACACACACACACACACACACACACACACACACACACACACACACACACACACACACACACACACACACACACACACACACACACACACACACACACACACACACACACACGTAAACACAAGCATGCACACAGGATTCAACAGGGCACCAAAAAAAAAAGATTGGCCAATGATCCAAGCCAGCGACTAACACTTGTTGGCAATTTCTCTATAGCAGCCAGAGTTCCAAGCTGAGAGAACCACACATGTACAGGATCTCTCTGGTCAGTAGAAATACATTGAGGACTCTAGCTGGAGCACTCATCCAAGGTCACTTCGACCATGCACGCACCTCTTGGTACCATAGCACCACAAAGGCCTTAAAAACAAGGCTCCAGACATCCCAAAACAAACTGGTCAGGCTACTGCTTGGCCTTACATCTGCAACTCATTTAACCCCTGCTCACTTTGCTAGGATGGGATGGCTCAGGGTAGAGTACAGCAACTTGCAATGGGTCTGGTCTATAAGATACACTACACCACAAAGACATCCATGTACTGTACCTGTTCAAACTACTTCAAAAATTACACCCTGTGTGAAGGTAGCGGCGCCTTTGATACATTTTGTCATCGATATGTGTTTAGAATGTGTTTATAGCCATGTGTCACATGAAGCTTGACCAATCACTTTGTTGACGGGTCTGACCAATCAGAGCGTTGACGGGTCTGACCAATCAGAGCGTTGACGGGTCTGACCAATCAGAGCGTTGACGGTGAACACGGACAAAGTCAGGTATAGAGCAGGATCCGCTCTATACCTAAAGGTATAGAGCGGCTATACCTAAAGGTATAGAGCGGCTAGCGCCACTAAAAATGTCAATGACGTCCACAATCACAACACCAGAGGAAGCGCCACAAATCACGTTTAACCCAGATTCTGCTCAAACAAGGGATTACATTTGTTCTACTGCTATGCCACAAAAAATGTGTAATGCCCTACCAACAGGCAAAACATGGCTGGAATACTTCCAAGCTAGTCTCAAATCTCGGTCAAGGGACATTGATAAGACAATAAGCTGCATATAGTGAGCTAGCTTTGAAAGCTCTTATCAAGTTGCATGGAAGGCTTTCTAAAAACATGACACAAGTAGTGGGAGTCCCTGCTTCGTCTCACTCTCAGCTAAGGGGTCATTGGCCTGAAAAGTGTTGTAGTCTCCTGGTCTAACCGATTGAAACAGTTTACAACGGAAAGGTTTTTCTTTGAGATGGGGGGTCCGCGGCCAAATACATATCATTTTGGGGGTCCCTGACATGAAAAAAGTTTGAGAGCCACTGATTAGCCTTTATAGCAACATAAGTTTTTTCAAAAAACTGTTAGGATTTAGAAGACATTTGTAGAATTCCTGCTGAAGCAAAAACAAAAAATCACATTTTTTCAAAAAATAGCATATCTACAAGCTTGTATATCTGCTATTTTTCAATAGCCAAATAAATCTTAAGATGAAACTGATGCGTTCCCGGTCTTAATGGGTTAACGTGGAAAGGGGTTTTCTCCAGTGTGGACATGCATGTGTCTCTTCAGGTTACTCAACTCATTGAAACTCTTGTTGCACTGTTTACAGAGATAAGGTTTTTCTCCAGTGTGGACACGCAGGTGTTTCTTGAGGCTACCCAACTCATTGAAACTCTTGTCACACTGTTTACAGTGGTATGGTTTTTCACCAGTGTGAACACGCTGGTGTGTCTTCAGGTGAGCTACCTGACTGAAACTCTTGTTGCACTGTTTACAGAGGTAAGGTTTTTCTCCAGCGTGGACACGCAGGTGTGTCTTCAGGTCACCTGTCTGACAGAAACTCTTGTTGCACTGTTTACAGAGGTAAGGTTTTTCTCCAGTGTGGACACGCAGGTGTTTCTTGAGGTTACCTGTCTGACTGAAACTCTTGTTGCACTGTTTACAGTGGTATGGTTTTTCACCAGTGTGAACACGCTGGTGTGTCTTCAGGTGAGCTACCTGACTGAAACTCTTGTTGCACTGTTTACAGAGGTAAGGTTTTTCTCCAGCGTGGACACGCAGGTGTGTCTTCAGGTCACCTGTCTGACAGAAACTCTTGTTGCACTGTTTACAGAGGTAAGGTTTTTCTCCAGTGTGGACACGCAGGTGTTTCTTGAGGTTAGATAACTGACTGAAACTCTTGTTGCACTGTTTACAGAGGTAAGGCTTTTCTCCAGTGTGAACATGCTGGTGTCCCCTCAGGTGAGCTAACTGACTGAAACTCTTTTTGCACTGTTTACAGTGAAAATGTTTTTCTCCGGTGTGGACACGCTGGTGTATCTTCAGGTTAGATAACACACTGAAACTCTTGTTGCACTGTTTACAGAGGTATGGTTTTTCTCCATTGTGGACACGCAGGTGTGTCTTCAGGCCACTTGTCTGACTGAAACTCTTGTTGCACTGTTTACAGATGTAAGATGTCTTTCTTGTGTAAGTCCTCTGACGGGTCTTTACTTCTGGTTGAGTTAACGTCTTTGCAAACTGTTGATGACTGTAAGATGTTGGTTTGTCAGTGTGTCCATGTTCATGGCTGGTTATTACACAGCTGGTGGTGATTTGCTGATCGGCTGCTGAGGGGATCTGTCCCGTCATAATTTTTCAGTAGAGGTCGTGGCTCCTCTTCATGTGTTTAAAGATAGTTGTCAAAGCAGATGTACACTCAGAACAAGAGAACTGAGTAAGGAAATATTTGGACTCGCTCCTTCCAGGAGTGGTGGTGTATCGTCAAAGCTTCTTCTATGAAGACTGAAGTTGTAGGTTCTGCAGGGGCTTGCAAATATGTCTTTATATTCTCTCTATCTTTGTATGTTCTCTATCTCTTTCTCTCAGGAAGTCGCAGTAGTTGCAGTAGCTTAACACTTTATACAGGCTAAGCAGAGCTCTGCCCTTACCTCACTCACACCACAAACTGTTGCCATAACAACAGCCATGTGTGCCAAGCCGCTAGGCTCGCTGCAGCAGCATTACATTATTTCTTTATTCTCCTCAAATGTTTGGCACCTAACTACTCCTACATACTTTCACTTAGAAACTCCATTCAAACTGTAAAAAAATCCAGCTTACTGTGGACATCTAAGCTTGTACTTTTCTTTTTGAAATAATTTGTAGTTTTTGAAACATTTAACTTTAAACATCCTAAAAGGTCTATGGGAAAGTTAATGTTATTTCAACTGAAAACCCCATTTTCTTTCACTTGAGATGAGAAATGCAAACATGTTTTCGTAAAGTCACTGCCGCCGCATTTTTTACACTAAAGATATGTTTTTTACATCACCAAGTTCGCACGGGTCTGCTCTCCAATTTAATCCAAAGATCTAAGCTGTGTGATGTATACATTTTTAGTTAAGACCATTAATATAAACCCATGTCTCTCTTCACTCTAGCACTCTAGCAATCAGTGCAGCTGGTGCTAGCTAATCTCTCAGTCATTGGCTGTCAGGCAGCGGTGCTGCAAAGTAACCAAGTATACTTACTCAAGTACTATGCAAGTGCTTACCATGCACAGTTTAATTTTGAAGTCCTTTTACGTTCCTTTCCATTTTTGTTACTGCTACTCCACTACAATGACAGCATTTGACAGCTTTAGTTACTTGTTACTTTGCAGATTTTATTATTAATACAAAACATACAGTAACCACATACAACTGATCTACAATGTGACGCGTTATGAGCTTGTAAATCGGCTATTTTCAGAAAATTTGAGTACTTTTACTTTGGTACTCAAAGTATATGTTGATTCTAAAACGTTTGTACACTGTAAGCTCCAAACTCCCCCCCCCCCCCCACACACACACACACAGATACACACACAAACACCCCACACTCCACCTCCCACACCACCTCCCACACCACATGACATACCCCCCTCTGTCATACAAACTACACAAAAGAAACGCAGATCTACAGTGTGATGCGTGATGAGCTTGTAGATCTGCTATTTTGGAAATATCTTGACAGTCTTTGGAAGATGTGAGTACAGGGTTGGCAGTGGATCAGGGGTAGAGTGGCCGGTAGAGCGGCTGGATGGCAACCTTGAGGTTCCCAGTTCGATCCCGGGCTCCCCCGGAGTTAATTGCTTCCGATGGGGGCAGGTGCCTTAGATGTTTTTTTCCGGCATCGGTGTGTAAATGGGTGAAATTTTAATGGCAATAATTTTGTAAAGCTCCAATTTAACACTAATGGTGTGTATCGGCAGTGGTGGAAAAAGTACTGTTTTTTTTTTACTTAAGTAAAAGTATCAATACCACAATGTAGAAGTACTCTGTTACAAGTAAAAGGCCTGTGTTCAAAATGTTACTTGAGTAAAAGTACAAAAGTATTGCCATCAAAATATACTTAAATCACCAAAAGTAAAAGTACAAAAATGTTTGAAAATAGCAGATCTACGAGCTCACAACGCGTCGCATCGCGACGCGTTGTGAGCTTGTAGATCGGCTATTTTCAAATAGCCTAGGTATAATATAGGGCTAAAGTGGTTCATGTATGTTTTATAATATAATGATGTATATCTACAAAGTAACTAGTAACTAAAGTTTTCAAATAATTGTAGTCGAGTAAAAAGTACAATATTTGCCTCTGAGATGTAGTGGAGTAGAAGTAAAAGTATTGAAAATGGGAAATACTCAAGTAAAGTAAAAATTCCTCAAAAGTGTACTTAAGTACAGTACTTGAGTAAATGTACTTAGTTACTTTAAACCACTGTGTATCGGTCAACATAACCTCACACAACTCCCCCCCACCCCCCACACACACATACACTGTAAACCATCTGAAATCGCAGAGCAACAGAAAGATTTGAACATACATAATACAAAGAAAAACAATGTATGAAAAAAAATCTAATCATATCATATACAGCTGGTTATTAATCCTAAATGGCAATTTCTCAAGAGCAGCCTCAGTTCCAAGCTGAGAGAACCACACATGTACAGGATCTCCTCTCTGGTCAGTAGGAATACATTGAGGACTCTAGCTGGAGCACTCATCCAAGGTCACTTCGACCACGCATGCACCTCTTGGTACCATAGCACCACAAAGGCCTTAAAAACAAGGCTCCAGACATCCCAAAACAAACCGGTCAGGCTACGGCTTGGCCTTACATCTTGGCCTTACACAACTCATTTAACCCCTGCTCACTTTGCTAGGATGGGATGGCTCAGGGTAGAGTACAGCAACTTGCAATGGGCCTGGTCTACAAGATACACTACACCACAAAGACACCCATGTACCTTTCAAACTACTTCAAAAACGTCAATGACGTCCACAATCACAACACCAGAGGGAGCGCCACAAATCACGTTTACCCCAGATTTGGCTCAAACAAGGGATTACATTTGTTCTACTGCTATGCCACAAAAAAATGTGTAATGCCCTACCAACAGGCAAAACATCTTTTTAATCCTCATGGAATACTTCCAAGCTAGTCTCAAATCTCGGTCAAGGGACATTGATAAGACAATAAGCTGCATATAGTGAGCTAACTTTGAAAGCTCTTATCAAGTTGCATGGAAGGCTTTCTAAAAACATGATACAAGTAGTGGGGGTCCCTGCTTCGTCTCACTCTCAGCTAAGGGGTCATTGGCAAAAAAAATCACAATTTAAAAAAAAAATAGCAGATCTACAAGGTTGCATATCTGCTATTTTTCAATAGCCAAAGAAATCTTAAAAGGAAAATGATGCGTTCCCGGTCTTGATGGGTTAACGAGGAAAGGGGTATCCTCCAGTGTGGAGACGCAGGTGTGTCTTCAGGCTATCTAATCTATTGAAAGTCTTGTTGCACTGTTTACAGAGGTACGGTTTTTCTCCAGTGTGGACACGCAGGTGTTTCTTGAGGTTACCCAACTCATTGAAACTCTTGTCATACTGTTTACAGTGGTATGGTTTTTCTCCAGTGTGGACACGCTGGTGTGTCTTCAGGTGAGCTACCTGACTGAAACTCTTGTTGCACTGTTTACAGTGAAAAGGTTTTTCTCCGGTGTGAACAGTCTGGTGTCCCCTCAGGTGAACTAACTGACTGAAACTCTTGTTGCACTGTTTACAGAGGTAAGGTTTTTCTCCAGTGTGGACACGCAGGTGTGTCTTCAGGTCACCTGTCTGACTGAAACTCTTGTTGCACTGTTTACAGAGGCATGGTTTTTCTCCGGTATGAACACGCAGGTGTATCTTCAGGTTAGATAACACACTGAAACTCTTGTTGCACTGTTTACAGAGGCATGGTTTTTCTCCTGTGTGGACACGCTGGTGTATCTTCAGGTTAGATAACACACTGAAACTCTTGTTGCACTGTTTACAGAGGTATGGTTTTTCTCCGGTGTGGACATGCTGGTGTCCCCTCAGCTTAGATAACTGACTGAAACTCTTGTTGCACTGTTTACAGTGAAAAGGTTTTTCTCCGGTGTGGAAACGCTGGTGTAGCTTCAGGTTAGCTAACAGACTGAAACTCTTGTCACACAGTTTACAGATGTAAGATGTCTTTCTTGTGTAAGTCCTCTGACGGATCTTTACATCTGGTTGAGTTAACGTCTTGGTAAACTGTTGACGACTGTAAGATGTTGGTTTGTCAGTGTTTCCATGTTCATGGCTGGTTATTACACAGCTGGTGGTGATTTGCTGATCGGCTGCTGAGGGGATCTGTCCCGTCATCATCTTGCAGTAGAGGTCGTGGCTCCTCTTCATGTGTTTAAAGAGAGTTGTCTAGGCAGATGTACACTCAGAACAAGAGAACTGAGTAAGGAAATATTTGGACTCGCTCCTTCCAGGAGTGGCGGTGTATCGTTAAAGCTACTTCTATGAAGACTGAAGTTGTAGGTTCTGCAGGGACTTGCAAATGTGTCTTTATACTCTCTCTATCTTTGTATGTTCTCTATCTCTTTCTCTCAGCACTCTTCGTCAGGACATATAGTGGTCTTAGTGGGATGAAGTGGAAGTTGCAGTAGTTGCAGTAGCTTAACACTTTATACAGGCTAAGCAGAGCTCTGCTCTTACCTCACTCACAACACAAACTGTTGCCATAACAACAACAGCCACGTGTGCAAGCCGCCACCTTTCCATATTTGGGCAAAACTGATATAATCAATATGACATCATCACCATGACGACAGAGATCAGCATGAAAGCAACGTGGTTATTAGACTGTTTTCTTGTGTATTTACCGTTTAATAATGGTATTATATTATTGTTCAAAAGAGGCACAGCTTATTCTCATTGAAAAAGAACACTAACGGTCTAACCTGTAAAGGAAGAACTAAGTGAGACACAGCAGGTCACAACACACCTCCTCAACCATCTCAATACACAACTGGTTGAACACCTGAAACCAGCCAATCACAGTACTGGAGTTTATATCCTGAATGTCCATTTTGGTAAAGTCCTTTGGACATCCATTAAGCAGACAATGAATTCCACTGGCTAGTGTTGACTGTCATCCTCCACATGATGCCTCTGAGAGAAGAAATCCACTGACAACTAAAAGATCAACAATCACCATCGCAAT
The DNA here is from genome assembly GCF_963454915.1 of Gymnoscopelus microlampas. Lineage (NCBI taxonomy): Eukaryota > Metazoa > Chordata > Actinopteri > Myctophiformes > Myctophidae > Gymnoscopelus > Gymnoscopelus microlampas. Next base: position 43,678,024 of record NC_139953.1, read on the forward strand.
AACTTTATCACACACTAATATTTATTGTCTGTGAGATCAAAGCGTCTGCTAAATGCCTAAATTGCTATTTTAAATGATAAACTAAGAACAAACATCAAAATGATTGCACACACACACACACACACACACACACACACACACACACACACACACACACACACACACACACACACACACACACACACACACACACACACACACACACACACACACACACACACACACACATAGCTTTTTCTGTAATTGGCTGTGCTGCAACAGTGTGGGTCCAGCCCATAAACGCAAATGTGTCACTTGGCCCTCATTCATGAAATAAACATATGACAGAAAACATTACATTTGCAAACCAAACAGAAAGATGTGAACATACATAATACAAAGACAATCAAAGTATGAAAAAAATAAAAACAAATAATATAGAGCTGGTTATTAATCCTAAATGGCAATTTCTCAAGAGCAGCCACAGTTCCAAGCTGAGAGAACCACACATGTACAGGATCTCCTCTCTGGTCAGTAGGAATACATTGAGGACTCTAGCTGGAGCACTCATCCAAGATCACTTCGACCACGCACGCACCTCTTGGTACCATAGCACCACAAAGGCCTTAAAAATATGTCTCCAGACATTCCAAAACAAACTGGTCAGGCTACTGCTTAGCCTTACATCTACAACTCATTTAACCCCTGCTCACTTTGCTAGGATGGGATGGCTCAGGGTAGAGCACACTAACTTGCAATGGGCCTGGTCTACAAGATACACTACACCACAAAGACACCCATGTACCTTTCAAACTACTTAAAAAACGTCAATTATGTCCACAATCACAACACCAGAGGGAGCGCCACAAATCACGTTTAACCCAGACTTGGCTTAAACAAGTGATTACATTTGTTCTACTGCTACTGTATGCCACAAAAATGTGTAATGCCCTACCAACAGGCAAAACATCTTTTTAAACCTTATGGAATACTTCCAAGCTAGTCTCAAATCTCGGTCAAGGGACATTGATAAGATAATAAGGGCGGCTTCACACTAGGGTCCGATTGAACCGAAGCGTTCCCGAGTGCGGATCGCCTCTACCAGTAGGCCTGCATTCACATTGGCCAAGATCTTTGCGCACCAGAGAACACTTGCATATATACCCCCGATCCTATAGGTGGCGGCATGCACATAGTGGTTCGCCTGTGGACACATGTAGATGTAGATGTACCCAGTGAGCGCACAGAAGTCAAGGCACAGACTGCTGTGTTATTGACGGACAACGGATGCACGCTTATGAGAAACAACACAAATAACATCTGGTGAAACACTTGTGTGCATTAGCGCAAGATGAGGATACAGGAAACATTCAGTCTAAATGTCCAGTTTGCTAACAACTACTACTACTTTTGTATTTGAAACTTTAAATTTCTCTAGATATTATAAACTTTCACGACAGCTTAAGTACAAAAATATATCATTTGTGAAAAGGCAACTATAGTAGTGAAGTCGGACTGAATGACTGAAACCTTGAATTGTGAATTGTACTCCCATGTACTGTTTCTCATGTCTCATGTCTAAATAAAGTACATCAATCCAACGTCTTTTCTTTTTTTACTCTCTTGGTGCGGGGATTATCTGGCAAATGTATCTGTTATGAAAGAGAAATTGCATCATGAGTGAAACGGCTATAGTCCTTGGGAAACCATGAACCTACGTAGGCCTACATCTAAATGAGTTACCATATTTACTTACACATTTCAAATTACAAAGCCTTATAAGCTATATATTTCTGGGATGCATAGTAGCTGAAACTCCACAAGATATGCACAAGATATCATATATATATATATATATATATATATATATATATATATATATATATATATATATATTGCTGTCCTTATATGGCCGTGACACGGCCTCTCTTTCTATCTCTCGCGCTCTCATTCTATTTCTGTATGTAATGTTTTATATGATAAAAAAAAAGTTTTATATATAAATATTGCGGCTTTTAGCGCATCATCCCGCGGGTTCATTTGGTCATTTAATGATAAATATAACCCGCGGGATGATGCGGTACTAAATCTTTCATCATCCCGCGGGTTCATTTTATAATTTAATGATGAAAGTAACCCGTGGGATCCGGCCATGGTTGAGCCCCTGTGGATTGATCTGCGACGTGCTTTTGTTGACTGTTTTTGTCGAGTTTATATACCGTCACCTATTACAAATAGCGGGACACTTCCGTCTAACGGTACGCTTGCTTTCACATTGCAGCGTACCGTACCCAAGGACGCAAGAATCGCACCCGAGACTACCTCCCGAGGTGGTTTCGGGTACGGAACGGTAATCCGTTTCGGGGAACGATGCGCAACATTCACACTAGCGCGACACCTGCCAAGCGGTCTGGGGTGCGCAACTGGGACCATAGTGTGAAACCGCCCTAAGCTGCATAGTGAGCTAGCTTTGAAAGCTCTTATCAAGTTGCATCATGGAAGGCTTTCTAAAAAGAATGATACAAGTAGTGGGGGTCCCTGCTTCGTCTCACTCTCAGCTAAGGGGTCATTGGCCTGAAAAATGTTGTAGTCTCCTGGTCTAACCAATTGAAACAGTTTACAACGGAAAGGTTTTTCTTTGAGATGGGAGGTCCGCGGCCAAATACATATCATTTTGGGGTCCCTGACATGAAAAAAGTTTGAGAACCACTGATTACTCTATAATATAGCAACATACGTTTTTTCAAAAAACTGTTAGGATTTAGAAGAGATTTGTAGAATCCCTGCAAAAGCAAGAATTACAAATTTTCAAAAAATAGCATATCTTACAAGCTTGTATATCTGCTATTTTTCAATAGCCAAAACAAACCTTAAAATGAAACTGATGCGTTCCCGGTCTTAATGGGTTAAAGTGGAAAGGGGTTTTCTCCAGTGTGGACATGCAGGTGTCTCTTCAGGTTACCCAACTCATTGAAACTCTTGTTGCACTGTTTACATAGGAAAGGTTTTTCTCCAGTGTGGACACGCAGGTGTCTCTTACGGTAAACGAACTCATTGAAACTCTTGTTACACAGTTTACAGTGGTATGGTTTTTCACCAGTGTGGAGACGCAGGTGTGTCTTCAGGTCACCTGTCTGACTGAAACTCTTGTTGCACTGTTTACAGAGGTATGTTTTTTCTCCGGTGTGGACATGCTGGTGTCTCCTCAGGTGAGCTAACTGACTGAAACTCTTGTCACAAAGTTTACAGTGAAAAAGTTTTTCTCCGGTGTGGACATGCTGGTGTCTCTTCAGGTGAGCTAACTGACTGAAACTCTTGTCACATAGTTTACAGTGAAAAGGTTTTTCTCCAGTGTGAATACGCTGGTGTGTCTTCAGGTTATCTAACCGACTGAAACTCTTGTCACACAGTTTACAGACGAAAGATGTCTTTCTTGTGTAAGTCCTCTGATGGCTCTTTACATCTGGTTGAGTTAACGTCTTGGTAAACTGTTGATGACTGTAAGATGTTGGTTTGTCAGTGTTTCCATGTTCATGGCTGGTTATTACACAGCTGGTGGTGATTTGCTGATCGGCTGATGAGGGGATCTGTCCAGTCATCATCTTGCAGTAGAGGTCGTGGCTCCTCTTCATGTGTTTAAAGATAGTTGTCAAGGCAGATGTACACTCAGAACAAGAGAACTGAGTAAGGAAATATTTGGACTCGCTCCTTCCAGGAGTGGCGGAGTATCGTCAAAGCTGCTTCTATGAAGACTGAAGTTGTAGGTTCTTCAGGGGCTTGCAAATATATCTTTATATTCTCTCTATCTTTGTAGGTTCTCTATCTCTTTCTCTCAGCACTCTTCGTCAGGACATATAGTGGTCTTAGTGGGATGAAGTGGAAGTCGCAGTAGTTGCAGTAGCTTAACACTTTATACAGGCTAAGCAGAGCTCTGCTCTTACCTCACTCACAACACAAACTGTTGCCATAACAACAACAGCCACGTGTGCAAGCCGCCACCTTTCCATATTTGGGCAAAACTGATATAATCAATATGACATCATCACCATGACAACAGAGATCAACATGAAAGCAACGTCGTTATTAGACTCTTTTTTTTGTGTATTTACCGTTTAATAATGTTACATTATTGTTCAAAAGAGGCACAGCTTATTCTCATTGAAAAAGAACACCTAACGGTCTAACCTGTAAAGGAAGAACTAAGTGAGACACAGCAGTTCACAACACACCTCCTCAACCATCTCAATACACAACTGGAAACACCTGAAACCAGCCAATCACAGTACTGGAGTTTATATCCTGAATGTCCATTTTGGTAAAGCTAGTGTTGTCTGTCATCCTCCACATGATGCCTCTGAGAGAAAAAATCCACTGACAACTAAAAGATCAACAATCACCATAGCAATAACTTTATCACACACTAATATTTATTGTCTGTGAGATCAAAGCCTCTGCTAAATGCCTAAATTGCTATTTTAAATGATAAACTAAGAAAAAACATCACACACACACACACACACACACACACACACACACACACACACACACACACACACACACACACACACACACACACACACACACACACACACACACACACACACACACACACACACACACACACACACACAGCAACAGTGGGTCCAGCCCCATGAACGCTAATGTGTCACTTGGCCCTCATTCCTCAAATAAACATACAACAGAAAACAGAGCGTACAGTTTTTCATGGACATGAGCGGAGGCTATGTTCAATTCTCACGCCAAGACTAACTGTTCTCACACGTAGCCTACATGTGTGCTCTCATGTATGTTCTCACACACGTACATGTATGTGCTCTCATGTGCTGGCACAGCATTCACGGCTGCCTTTGAGCTGGGCCAATGGGAGCGTCTCTCTCCTGGGTCACTGTGCAAATGTGAGCCTCTTTACTCTCCTTTCGCAGTGGTTAGGGTTGCCAGGCACGCAGTGGTGGAAAGTAACTAAGTACATTTACTCAAGTACTGTACTGTATTTTTTAGGTACTTTTACTTTAATTGAGTATTTTCTTCTTTTCTTTTAATGCTATTTTTTAATACAATGTAATCATTTCCACTACAACTCTGAGACAAATAGTATATAATAGTAATAATAGTGCAGTAAAAAGTAAAATATTATATTGTATTTTCGGCTTTTTGAAAATAGCCAATATGGAGCTTGTAGATCAGCTATTTTCTAAAGATTTCGACATATTTTGTAAAAACGTATTAAAACCTTAGAATTGAAGAATATAAATGTTCCATTCTGCATAATGAGAACTTTTACTTTAGGTACTGTAAGTGTATTTTGATGCCAATACTTTTGTACTTTTACTCAAGTACATTGTTAATACCGGACTTTTACTTGTAACGGTGTATTTCTACATTGCAGTATTGATACTTTTGTAAGTCAAAAAAATGGAGTACTTTTCCCACCACCGCAGGCAAGCAGTGCAGGCGTAACGGAGGAGCTGTAACAAGCACACGTCCCACTATAGTTTGAACGCAATTCTTGCCGTTCTCTGATAAGATCCCCGGGGCCTATGGGACCCTGGTTTGTCTTTAAGGCCCATCTGGGCTCTCATGCACGGCCGCAGCACGTCAGATTGAGCCCGGATTGATGCTGAAACATCGCTGAGAGCACACAGGAGGGTGGAGAAAACCATGGATAGTGGCCTCTCATTAATCCATTAAGACCGGGAACGCGCATCTGTGTCATTTTCAGATTTCTTTGGCTATCAAAAAAATAGCAGATACTGTATACTATGAGCTTGTAGATCTGCATTTTTTTTTATTGTGTTTTGTTTTTGGCAAATCTTTGAACATATACAGTATATTTGTTTTGAAGAGAACATTTTTAACTCTGATCTGTGCTTCTGGGGGTCCCTGGAACAACATATTTTGAGATGTGGGTCTGCGGCCAAATCTAGCGTGGCACTCGGTGCCGTGCTATGAGCTTGTATATCTGCTATTTTTGAATAGCCAAAGCAATCTAAAAATTACACAGATGTGTTCCCGGAATGAATGGGTCAACAAACATGAGCCGCAAACAGCAGGGGTATACACCGGGGGTGCACACACATTCTAGCACACACACACACACACACACACACACACACACACACACACACACACACACACACACACACACACACACACACACACACACACACACACACACACACACACACACACACACACACACACACACACACACACACACACGGTCAGTGGATTTGTGGAAATTGAGCGTTTGCAGGCTCATCAGAGAGTCAGTGAAGGAACAAACCACTGGTCTAGTGGAGAAAATTGATTTTTGGGCAAATCAAGTCTTCAGACGTCTGGAGCACACACTGGGTAACTGCCTGGGCACCCAAAGGTCCAGCAAAACCTTGCAGTGCAGCGTTTCACAAATAACACAGCCGGATTTTGAATAAAACCATTTTCACTAAGAAAATCATGCAGCATTTTATTCCAAGCATTTTATTACAGCTCTCCTCATACTGAAATCTTCATCACCCGTTTCCTGCTCTGTTTGAGTCTGACTCTCAATTACACTCTTGGTGATGAATTTGACCAACCTATTTTTGAGTACTTTTCCTGTGTCAGGATAAAACACCAAATAATCAGGGCTGTTCTTATCATAGCCTACAAAAATGCCCTTTTCACATCTTGAATCCAACTTTTTCTAGTCTTGCTTGTAAGCATAGCATGGTGACCCAAATGCCATTTCAAACAATGTTCTCCAATTTCTCTCAGCTGTCCCATTGTGATGGGGGTGAATAAGGAGCTGAGGTCTCATGTCTGATGGCATTTTTACTTAGCAATGACTGAAATTGACCAGAAGTATACTCAGTACTAATGCATTTGATTTGTCCATAAGGTGAAACGTCAGCAAAGTATTCTCTGTAGCCTTGACTGTGTCACGTTTAGATTTCAAAAAATAAACAAAAACTGCTCCTGAATAGTCATAGGTCCAGACAAATCTGTGTGTACAAGCTGTAGTGCAGCCTTTGCCCTTTCATCTGGCTCTCTGCTCCTGCTCTGAGCAAATGTACCTTTTGTGCACACTTCACATGTCAAATTAGATGTATCAGTTTTGCCTTCAATTGCCATACCCTCTGTTTTTACCCCTTTTTACCCTGATTACCCTCATTTTACAATTTCAACACATCTTCGTAGTTACAGTGACCTAGAATTGCGCGCCATGTTTTGATATCATAACACCCATGACATTCACCAACATTTCCATCATTAACCGTGTTTAAATGAAATAGTCTATCGTACACCTTAATGTCAAATGTCGTACCGTTCTCGTGAATGAGCTTGTTCTGTCCTTCTTTGAATACGACTGTGGCTCCCTTGGTCGTCGCTGCCTTGACTGAGAAAATGTCTTGGGGAAAGGATGGGACGTACAGCCCCGTCGACCCGTATTGTCTTTCAGACAAACTTTTGCAGCACCTCTCTTCAGCGCTATGCCAGAGGCCCCCACTCCATCTGCCAACTCCAGGACATGTTTTCATGGCTCGAAACTCTCGCCAAAGTCTTTGAATTTGTTCATATCAGTCACTATGTGCGACGTAGCACCGGTGTCGACCTTTTAGCCCTCTCTGCTTCAGTCCGCCGCCCGGGTCGCTGTCCACCTGGCGTACCATGAAGGCGAATGTGTGGTGGTGGTCCTCTTCATCCATGGCCTGTTTCACGTTGTCTCGTCGTCCTCTCCGTCTGCAGTTTGCATCTCTGTGCGTGGAACTCCTGCAAAAACTGCACCACTGTCTCTGTTGTTCCCTGTGACCAGCAGCCTTGCACTCGCGGGCCTTGTGGCCCTTCTGGACGCAGGTATAACAGGTCAGCAGCTTCACATCAAAGTCTTTGCCTCTTACTTTCATCACGCTGTCGTCAACTGAGCTTCCAACTTCTCAGTGCTATCGTAGCTCCTCAGCTTGGTCTTGAACTCGGCGAAGGTGATCTTCTCATCACTTTGTGTAGTGTGGATGGAAAACGGCTTAAATGACTGTGGCTAGGGTTGCCAACTCCCAGGCCCTGGCGCGGTACAGAGGACATTTTTACCAAATTTCTTTTTGGGGGTTAAACAACCAAAAAACCCCGAAATGCATAGGAAAATATGCATTTTGGCACAGTTAGACCTATAATAAATACAACAGGTATTACACCTGCATTAGGCCACTACATCACACTTACTGTAACATGGTAGTAACAAGTTCTATTCATACCATAATCACAAGGAAATGGAATGCTTCAACCAAACACCAGATATCTGTAATAAGCCCATGGCATGTACTGAGAAGACAAACCTGAATTTGATCAGTTTTGTATTGGAAGTATACATGAGAAACAGATCATCATTCAAGATTTATTTTTGTCACAATGTGCAAGATAACAGTTGCAGTTTCTTCTTCAAATACATCAAATGTATTTTAACAGTGAACTCTGCCTAAAAAACAGACTACAGCATTACTGTAGAGATTTCCAGGCTCTGTATGGTGGGTTCCTGGCTCTTGAAATAGGTCAGTGCAAAATCATAACAAAATGTAAACAAAAACATCTTCTTAACCAAAAAAAACATTAAGTGCTGCCGTGAGAGCAATATCTTAACTGTAAACAAGAAAACTTCGTGCAAAAAGTAAAGAAAATCACAAATAGTCACAAAACGTCAACAAAAACATGTTTTGTGCCTCAAAGGCCATGACAACACAAGAAAAAATATATAATCTCTGCCTAAAAAACAGACTACAGCATTACTGCGATTTCCAGGCTCTGTATGGAGGGTTCCTGGCTCTAGGCAAGTGGCAAATTGCACTCTGCTTATGGAACCAGAGAAGATCACACAACCCTATTTCATCCACTTATTTTTTAATCTCTTGCAGCAGCAAGGAGTTCTGAATCCACCAGAGTGACAATCAGCTCACTCTTCATTAGTGCAACATAGCATTTGCTCCGCACATCTGTCCATTTGTTTTTCATAAAAGAGAAGACCCTCTCCACGTACCCAGTGAGTAGAGTAGAGGATGGGATGCTGAGGACAAAGGACACCATAGCCAGGATGTTTGGAAGGTCAGCTGCCCGGTCCGAGAACTGCCATCCACCTCTCAGCTGTTCCCTTCCGACTCCCAATCCTGGACAAATATATATCAATGTTTGTCTCAAAGTTTGAGAATCACTGCTCTAGTATAAGCCATTTAAAAGACATACATCATAAATGTATTTTTTCAATACATTTGTGTCGTTAAAAAAAAAACTGGCACTTATAAGTGCTCTAGTATAAGCCATTTAAAAAGACATACATCTTAAATGTATTTTTTAAATAAATGTATGTCTTTCAAAAAACATGAAATGCAATGATCTTACTTTGAAGGCAACCGGAAACCTTATAGTTGCCAGCTCCAGAACCGGATGTCCTATACAGTAGTTGTTTACGGAACGGAGCTAGATGTTTCAACCCGGACTAACACCGGATCCGTGTTGCAACACACACCACTCTTGAGTTCCCGCAGATTGTTAACCCCACAAATGCTGGTTTACATCAAAAACATGAAACATTGTTTTCAACAGAACTGTTTACATAGGCTACAGTTCTGAGTTTTGTTTTTCGTACCAGAATGTTCTGGGAAACAGTTCTGTAAGATGGATTGATTGTACCCGAATATTTGTTTGTCTATATATTCTTTCTCTATTTTTTTCTCCAGTCTTCCTGTAACTGCTGATAACTGACTGTAATCATGTGATGTGACACTAAAGTTGTGTATTCTGATTCCTGCCTCCAGACTTAATTCTTCCACACATCCAAAATATAGTCATGTTAAGATATCATAGCTTATGTTTCACCTTCCTGATAATAATACAATACATATAAACGTATTATATACTAAAGACTTTAATTCACTATAACAATAATAATGTAAAACAACTAAATAATGACCATAGCCATCCCATTAATTGTAACACTTACTGTCATAATTCATAAACAACTACATGCAGAGTATGTTTTACCTCAGTTAACTGAGTAAACTGATATCAAATAATTGAAATAGTGGCCCATTCATTGGGCATGTAATACATAACAGCAAAATGACATTAAATCATAATAAAACAAACTATAAGATTATAGTCAAACAGTTCTACCTCATACAATTGATATGGTTTACATGGTCATTTTTTGTATAAATTAATAATGCCAAAATAATTTACATACCTCTAGGTAAAAAACTTTTTTTTAATACCGTTATCATGAGGTTTTAAAAGAAGAAAAAAAAAGAGCTGGGGAATGACTCCAAAGGACGAGGCCCAATGGAAACTTCTGTTGACAGTATACCAGTATAAATATACATGATATTTGTGCCTCTCTATCCAACTCCCTGACAACATACAGCTATTTCATTTGATCCTCCAAGTGAGGTAAATATATTAGACCGTTTTTTTTTTCTTCTTCTTTTCCCCCGCTTTGGTGTGAAAGCACTTTTGTCTTTTCAGAGCACTTAACTGACTGAAACACTTCTCAAACTGTTAAGTTGACGCGACCCAACAAAAACCTTGTCAGACTGTTTACAGTGGAGAGTTTTTTTCCTCCAGCGTGAACGCGCTGGTGCCTCTTCAGGTCCCCTGAGTCGTTGAAACTCTTGTCACAGTGTTCACAGTGGAAAGGGTTTCCCCAGTGTGAACACGCTGGTGGTGTCTCTTCAGGTTAGATGACTGACTGAAACTCTTGTCACAATGTTTACAATGGAAAGGTTTTTCTCCAGTGTGGACACGCTGGTGTTTCTTCAGGAGACCTGAACGGATAAAACTCTTGTCACAATGTGCACAGTGGAAAGGTTTTCCTTCAGTGTGGATACGCTGGTGTGTCTTCAGGTCATATGACTGACTGAAACTCTTGTCACAATGTTTACACGGGAAACGAGTCTCTCTAGTGTGGATACGCTGGTGTGCCTTCAGGTGACTTGAGCGGCTGAATCTCTTGTTACAACGCTTACAGTGGAAAGGTTTTTCTCCAGTGTGAACACGCTGGTGTGCACTCAGGTCACCTGACTGACTGAAACTCTTAACACACCGTGTACAGTGGAAAGGTTTTTCTCCAGTGTGGACACGCTGGTGTCGCTTCAGGCTAGCTGATGAGCTGAAACTCTTGTTACACAGTTTACATTGGAAAGGTTTTTCTCCAGTGTGGACACCTCCACTTGTCTCCCCCCAATCATCGCTGTCTTCAGTGACTTCAGTGTCAGATTCAAGTTCAACTTCAATTTCAGAGCAGTGTGAAGAGACGTGTTCATCATCAACTTCACTTTTCACTGCTAGTAATGTCAACATTGATCCATCAGACTCCTCTGGTCTTTGAAGTATCTCCTCCTGTTCCTCTTTAATGTGTGGAGGCTCTGGTTCCTCCTGGAGCAGACTGGGGCTCCTCTTCTGCTCAGGAGAAACCTCCTCTTTACACACAACCATGTGCAGGATGTCTAGGAGCAGATAAATAACATGATAGTGAACACAGGATTCCTAAAATGTATATCTTTGTTCTATCTTCCATGTACATAGCTATGACCTACTAAGACTGACAAAACAGATACTAAATAAGTACAGTTTGTTACAGGTGGTTCTGGAAACTCTAAAGCAGACTTGTTAAGTGTTAGCAAGATTATAGCAAAATACATATTTAAAAAAGTAACCTGAATCAATATGTTTAGTTATATTACCCAACAAATGTTTTACGGTGATAGAACAAATATTTTTTTCATTAAAATGTATGTACACTTGTTCTCATGATCAGACCCTGTACAGTATGTCTACAAGTTAGTCTGTGAATCAGTCTGTGTGTCTGGTGCTAATTTCCAGACAATTGGACTTGAGTCATAGTGACTCGACTCGAGTCGCATATTTGACGACTTGCGACTCGGACTCGGAAGGTAAAAGACCAACGAGACTTGAGACTCGACTCCGACTTGCTAGCCAATGACTCCCGACTCGACTCGACTTGAGACAAGATGACTCGGATGACTGATCTGTGTGTGTACTGTGCAAACGCCACCACCACCCCCGGCGGGGTCATTTTGATTCTACGACGGCTGCCGTCCAGTTATCATCAGTGCCAGTGTTGCCAGATTCTGTGAGGAAAAACAAGCAACCAGGTCTAGGAAAACCAGCCCAAAACCAGCCCAAAAGAAGCGAGTCAAGCGACTATGGGCCACATAAGCATTCTAACATATACATCAGCTATTTGAAAATAGCAGATCTACAAGCTCACAACGCGTCGGGATGCGACGCGTTGTGAGCAAGACAGAACAAGGCTAGAAACTCAGCTGACCAATTACCTTGCCCTTGAGACTGATCAGAGTTGTCTCACATTTTGGGAGGCAAATAGAACGTCCCTCCCTGCACTTTCCCACGATCTCACGATTTTGTAACCCTTTTTCACCTGGTGCCAATTTTCTAAGTGAGCGGTGAAGTGGGCGCTACACTCCCCCCAACAGCCTAGGGAGCCCAGGGCCGAGCTCATGCCTCCTTCAATGCATGAGAGCCATCTGACCTTCTTGTCACCTGACAGGGGGGAGTTTCCCCGGTAGGACGTAGCGCGTGGAAGGAACACGTTATTCCAACCAGTTTCCTACCCCACAATCAGGCACCCCGGCTGTCATGGGGGAGGCGGTATAGCGACCAGGATCACTACGTTATGTTTTTGAGAGGGTATTAACTACCCTAGGAGACACAGGGAGAACATGCAAACTCCACACAGAGTAGGCCCTTTCGCCAACCCCACCTAGGGTATGGGCGCTGATGACGCGGAGGAGAGAACACGCCCCCAGCGCCCACAGCCTCCCCGACGGGAATCGAACCCAGAACCTTCTAGCTGTGAGGCGACAGCGCTACCGACTGCGCCACCGTTCCCCCGGCTCCAAGCAATTTTTCTTTTGTATTGCATTTGTGAAAAAGAGGACGTGCTTTTGGATAATGTAATGAGAATGAAACATGTTAAAATGGAATATTGAGCGATATTTAATGATGGCTATGAATATCCGGATATTATCAGTCATTATATTTTTGCCAAGATTATCGTATAGTAACAATACTTACTGAGGTGTGGGTGGTCTTCAGGTTCCTCCTGTTTTATAGAAATGTCCCTGGCTGAGTCTGGAGAGTTCATCTTCACCTGCAGTCTGGACTCCACACCATGGTCTGAAATGAAGCAATTGAATAAGGACTTTAATAACTGGAGACCGAGTGGTGTCAAGAATAACAATAATATTTGCAGATGCTAAAGACAAAATATCCTAAGCCCGACTCTCCAACATATGAATCTTGGGTGCAAAGATTATAGGATTCATATTAGGGAATCATGCTTAACTCATTCTGTGCCAAGTAAATAAATGAATAATGGCCAGTAGTGCGATTTGTCGTTTGTCTTTGTTTTTTATCAGAGGAAAACAAGTGAGGCAAGTTACAGACGTTTTCCCAAATCGAATAACAAGGAAGCGAATGGTGACTAAGATTTTGCGATCTCCTGTTTCTTTGTGTGCCTGAGAGTGAAATGGCGGATCACAGGTCGGGGAACAGTGCCATCTAGCGTAAACACTGAAAACACTGTTTGCCCCAAAATACATCCCCAAGTTACAACTAATGTTCACAAGTAGGGATGGGATCACATAACCAGCCTATATTTGACCTCTGTGAGGGCAGTGATCAAAGTAGGACTGCTCAATTAATCAATGTTTTTTTTTTTTTTTTTTCTTTAGCTTCTTACAATTATGAAAAAAGCACCAATTATTTTATGGACCCGACAAACCTAAAATGCTGTTCTAACACAGTATAGGAGAGATGTCAGCTATACTCCATATGAAATATGAAATCTAGCCTAGCTGTAGCAGCCTACAATAAGAAACATTCACCTCGATGAATAAGGAATCCATGATCACACATGCCACGGTGCACTTTGATTCCACAGAGGTTTGATATGCTTTGTGCGTGCGCTCTCTGCTCTCACTTTAACTGACAGGGGAACAACTTTGTTCCCATAGCCTATTGAGCTGCAGTAATCTGATCACTGGTCAGTCAGTATATCATAGCACTAGCAGCACTTGATTCTTGCAACACAAGCCCCACAGGCTTCTCCTTCTTTCACACCCACAGGCGGAATACAGAGAACGACGATTTGTTGTGTATAAGCTTGTCTGGCACCTAGTTGATCGAGTTGAGAGAGCAACGTAGTACATGTAACCAGTAACAGAACGGTCATTGCAGCGAGAGGCAAGCATGCAGCCAATACACAACGACGATTGTGCAACACAATGGGAACAGTGGGGTGCTAGACCAGCGCCAGTCGGGGGAAAAATAAATAAAAAATAGACCAGCGGGCGGCGAGATCGACAAGTCGAACGCTAAATAGTGGGGGGACATCCGGTGCCTATGGTACGTGCAACACAAGACAGCACGACCCATTTGTTTCATCATCGGAATATTATCATGATATATTTTTTCATGATTATTGCATAGAATTTTTCTTATATTGCGACAGCTCTACAATAGAACAGGAAAAAATGAAAGAAAGAGAGAGAACATAAAACGTACTGAGGTGCGGGTGGTCTTCAGGTTCCTGTTTAATAGAAATGCCCCTGGCTGAGTCTGGAGAGTTCATCTTCACCTACAGTCTGGACTCCACACACTGGTCTGAAATGAAGGAATTGAATAAGGACTGCACTGTTGAATAAGGACTGGACTGCACTGTTGTTTACATAGGGTCTAGATTAGAACAGTGGTTCTAAAACTGAGGTACGGGGACCCCCAGGGGTCCTTGAGGGAGTTCCAGCAAAATGTACAGCATCAAAATCAGTGCAACCTGTTTAAACCTATAATACGTAGGTGATCTGAAAAAAGCAGATCTACAAGGTATTGAATAATGATGCATCCCGATGAGACATATTGGGCACTATTCACTAAGCTGTTTACGCCCATATTTTTTACGTAAATTAATTTACACAACTTCCCATGTAAATAGACTGATTCATTCATCTTTTTTGACGGTGAATTTTGCAGGAGGCACGCTCTTTCTCACGTCTGCTCTGACACACTTACATAGGACCAAAGCTTGTGTATGTCATTAGAATGCCTTATTCTTCATGAAAAATCAATTACAATAAAGCCAGTTTTGTTCCCTTCTTTTCAGTATTTAGAGCTGAATAAATGTTCCCTTTAAGTGTTTGCCGTTTTTGTAAAATTGTGATTTAACAATAAACTTATGAAGTATACACACACTATATAATTTGAAGAAATTAGGAGAAAACCTTTGTCAATTAAAGGTGAGTTTGGAGCTAAACTGTCAATTTGCAGCCCATCAAAAAAATCTTAATAAAAAGATAAGGCCAGCACACAGCTGCTTGCTTTGTTCAGAGTTTAATAAAAAGAGCAACGTTTCGGTCCCTTCGGACCTTTCTCAAGCTGGGGTATAGACAGGTTGACAAACATTTTATACTTTCTGAGGCTATGACAGCCAATCAAAAGAGGTCAATGTGATCATTCATTCAGACACCTGAGTCTTAAAATAGTCATGTGACTTTTGTTAAAGTAACAGTGCCTTAGAAAATCCTATACACGTATTATTGAAAATAACTCATGACAATAATACACAGGAAAAAAAGTCATACCAAAATCAAAAACATACCAAAAAATAAAATAAAAAGGAAATCAACAATAGTAATCATATCATAAAGTCCTACTCAAAATAAGAGTGGAAAATAATAATAATAATAATAATAAGAAAACAACTACACAGAAACAGGCAAAGAAGTTACAACATAACATTCACTAAGAATTCATCATTAAGCCCTTTCGGGTGAAGTGTTTGAAGTGTGAATATCCAGTATGCTTCTCTCTGTTTAAGTAGATGATCATGGTCACCAACCTCTCCTTGGTAGGGGGACTTGTTCTATGCCAATGAAACGGAAAGTAGAGATGTCATGTTTACAATCATTGAAATGGACAGCAACAGGATAATCTCTGTCATTCCTACGTATGGAACTTTTATGTTCACTCATTCTCTGTTTTAGCTGTCTTTTAGTTTTACCAACATATGCCAAACCACACGGGCATCTGATTAAATATACCACATAGGTTGACACACAAGTAATAATGCTGTTGATTTTGAACTTCTTGCCTGTATGAGGATGATTAAAAATTGTGGTCTTGTGCGTGTTGCCACACTGGGCACAATTGCCACAGGGATAGTTCCCCATAGGAAGAGGACACAAACGTGTCTGTCTTAAGACAACCTTAGGAGACTGGTAGTCTGAATGTACTAACCGGTCTCTCAGGTTTTTTCCCCGTTTAAAGGAGAATAAAGGAGGATACTTAAACAGTGATGCCAATTCTGTATCTGAGTTTAAAATATGCCAGTGTTTTTTAAAAATGGCTTTCAACTTGTATGAATGAGGGGAAAACGTAGTAACACATGTGACAGAAAATCTTTTCTCCTTCTTTTTTGTTTTCTTTAATAGCTCCGACCGGGGCTTTTGTAAAGCTAAGGAGTATGCTTTTTCAATGCATTCACTTGAATGTCCTCTTATAGCAAATTTTGCTTTCATCTCAGAAGATTTATGGATAAAATCTTCAGTGGAGGAACACACTCTTCTAAGCCTATAAAACTGACTAATAGGTAGCGACTGAATCAGGGGGGGAGGATGATTACTAGTGGCCAATAGAAGAGTGTTACAATCGGTTTCTTTCTGATATAGGGTAGTGGTCAGCTTGCCACCGTTGACCTCTATCCACATATCTAAAAAGTATACTTTAGACTGACTGTAGTCGCTAGTAAATTGAAGATTAGAGTCAAAGCCATTTATAAGTAAATTGAATTTTTGGATGTCGTCATAGCTCCCTTTAAAAACACAGAAAATATCATCTATAAATCTATACCATTTAATTATGTTTTCCTTGAACACATTTTTCTCTGGATCATAGACATAGTATTCTTCAAAGTGTCCCATAAAAAGATTTGCAAAATTAGGAGCAAAGATGGACCCCATGGATGTACCAGATACTTGTAAGAAAAACTCATTGTCAAAGCTGAAATAATTATACTTCAAGACATATGAAGCAAGATCTATGATGAACTGATTGGGAGGTTTTACTGTCTGATCTCTTTGAGACAGATAATATTTCAAAGCATCCAAACCGGCCTCATGTGCTATGTTTGTGTACAGGCTTGTGACATCTAGGGTAATTAACCAGGTATCCTCAGATAGATCAGAAATATCAGAGATATTGTTAATGAAATCTGTTGAGTCTTTAATATACGACGGTAATTTATGAACAAAGGGTTTAATATAGAAGTCCACAAACTCCGACAAAGGTGACAGAAGTGAGTTCATTTGTGACACTATGGGTCGTCCAGGTGGATCGACCAATGACTTATGTATCTTAGGAAGTGTGTAAAACACTGGTCTGATAGGATGTTGGCAATATAAAAAGTCAAATTCAGGTTTGGAAATAAAACCATTTGTTTTGGCATTATCCAAAAAGGTAAACACTTCACGCTGAAAAGATAAGGTAGGGTCACCTTTAAGTTTTCTATAGAACTTCTCATTTGTCAGCTGAGATGTAATCTCTGATCGGTATTTATGTACATCTTGCACCACTAGACCTCCCCCTTTATCAGCAGGTTTGAAAATCAAATCCTTATCATCAAGCAGCTCATTAAGGGCTGCTCTTTCCCTCTCTGACAGGTTATCAGCTACCCTGAACAGATGCTCGTTAGCTTTAAGAGCATCCTGTTCCACCAGCCTACAAAAAGTATTAATAGAACTGTTAAACACATTAGGACAAAAGTTACTCTTAGGTTTAAAACTCTTAGTAGGAGCACCTATAGGTATAACAGAATCAGTGGAAGCACCATCAGCTGTAACATAGCTAGTAGCACCTGTAGGTGCAGCATTTTTAGAAAAGTGATATTTAAGTTTTAACTGACGAAAACATTTGAATAGATCAACTTTCAGGCCAAATAAATTGACCCCACTTGACTTGGGTACAAAGGACAGTCCTTTTGACAAAAGTGAACGTTGATCTGTCGTCAGTTCTTTTGAGGAAATGTTTATTACCGTTTGTTGGTGTAGCTGCGCGTCCAGGGACGGTGCCCTTGTCCTTGACGCGCGTTTCCCCCGCCTGCACCTCTTCTTTTTTGGTGTGGTGCCTTCTTTTGATGTCCTAAAAAAGGAGGAGGCTGGCGGTGCTGGGTGCTCGAGTCACTGTCCGTATAGTCGCTGTCGAGTGGTGAATCGTCCATGAAGCGTTGTCCCCGTTGATGGTGGGTCACACCCGGTCCTCCTCGGTTACCGCGAGGCGGTTTGGATGCAGCTCCAGGCTGCTGAGTGTCTGTGGGTTGGGGGGAGGGGGGGGTTTTAATGTCCCAAATGTAGACTTCATTTCTCAGATAGTCATCCGCGTCTCTTTTGTATTTCTTAAGTTAACTGGCTTGGAGCTTCTCTTTATATTTAGCAACAGAGTCTTTTATAGCAGAATCAATGCATGCAAACTCCTCGCCAAATTTGTTGCGTAGCTCCGTCTGCTGTGCTTCTATTTCGGTTTTAAGAAGGAGTGCATCGGCCGTGCATTGCTCTATTATGAGAAGCATTAAATCAAAAGAGCACTTATTTAGGATTTATCCCCATCGTTTCATGAACTGTTCATCATCCTTACCCAGAGTGGGGGCTTTCTGGATGCGTAAGCCCTGTGGGATTCTTCGGTTCCTCCAGTATTCGCTCAGTGTAGAGCCGTGCATGAGTGCACGAATCTCGCTCTGTCGTAGTTTTTCCAACTTGTATTTCAGCTCATCACAGGATGCTGCTGTACCGAGGATCTCATTTGGAATGAGTATCCTCTCCGCATCTGCGTCGGAATACTCAAACGTAGACGCTCGTTGTGAGCTTGTCAAGCCGTTGATTTCCTCGAATGTAGTCATTCTTAATCTCTGATGAACAAACAAGCGACCAGGGTGCAGGAAGTAAATAGCGAGCCGACTTGACGAGTCAGGAGCCAGCCCAAATACTTGTGAGGAGAAGGTTTCCGCACACCCGGTTCCTCTCTAGTTGGTGCGTTGGTCACAAAAAGTATACTTCAAAAAAATCTTAATAAAAAGATAAGGCCCGCACACAGCTGCTTGCTTTGTTCAGAGTTTAATAAAAAGAGCAACGTTTCGGTCCCTTCGGACCTTTCTCAAGCTGGGGTATAGACAGGTTGACAAACATTTTATACTTTCTGAGGCTATGACAGCCAATCAAAAGAGGTCAATGTGATCATTCATTCAGACACCTGAGTCTTAAAATAGTCATGTGACTTTTGTTAAAGTAACAGTGCCTTAGAAAATCCTATACATGTATTATTGAAAATAACTCATGACAATAATACACAGGAAAAAAGTCATACCAAAATCAAAAACATACCAAAAAATACATAAGTCATTGGTCGATCCACCTGGACGACCCATAGTGTCACAAATGAACTCACTTCTGTCACCTTTGTCGGAGTTTGTGGACTTCTATATTAAACCCTTTGTTCATAAATTACCGTCGTATATTAAAGACTCGACAGATTTCATTAACAATATCTCTGATATTTCTGATCTATCTGAGGATACCTGGTTAATTACCCTAGATGTCACAAGCCTGTACACAAACATAGCACATGAGGCCGGTTTGGATGCTTTGAAATATTATCTGTCTCAAAGAGATCAGACAGTAAAACCTCCCAATCAGTTCATCATAGATCTTGCTTCATATGTCTTGAAGTATAATTATTTCAGCTTTGACAATGAGTTTTTCTTACAAGTATCTGGTACATCCATGGGGTCCATCTTTGCTCCTAATTTTGCAAATCTTTTTATGGGACACTTTGAAGAATACTATGTCTATGATCCAGAGAAAAATGTGTTCAAGGAAAACATAATTAAATGGTATAGATTTATAGATGATATTTTCTGTGTTTTTAAAGGGAGCTATGACGACATCCAAAAATTCAATTTACTTATAAATGGCTTTGACTCTAATCTTCAATTTACTAGCGACTACAGTCAGTCTAAAGTACACTTTTTAGATATGTGGATAGAGGTCAACGGTGGCAAGCTGACCACTACCCTATATCAGAAAGAAACCGATTGTAACACTCTTCTATTGGCCACTAGTAATCATCCTCCCCCCCTGATTCAGTCGCTACCTATTAGTCAGTTTTATAGGCTTAGAAGAGTGTGTTCCTCCACTGAAGATTTTATCCATAAATCTTCTGAGATGAAAGCAAAATTTGCTATAAGAGGACATTCAAGTGAATGCATTGAAAAAGCATACTCCTTAGCTTTACAAAAGCCCCGGTCGGAGCTATTAAAGAAAACAAAAAAGAAGGAGAAAAGATTTTCTGTCACATGTGTTACTACGTTTTCCCCTCATTCATACAAGTTGAAAGCCATTTTTAAAAAACACTGGCATATTTTAAACTCAGATACAGAATTGGCATCACTGTTTAAGTATCCTCCTTTATTCTCCTTTAAACGGGGAAAAAACCTGAGAGACCGGTTAGTACATTCAGACTACCAGTCTCCTAAGGTTGTCTTAAGACAGACACGTTTGTGTCCTCTTCCTATGGGGAACTATCCCTGTGGCAATTGTGCCCAGTGTGGCAACACGCACAAGACCACAATTTTTAATCATCCTCATACAGGCAAGAAGTTCAAAATCAACAGCATTATTACTTGTGTGTCAACCTATGTGGTATATTTAATCAGATGCCCGTGTGGTTTGGCATATGTTGGTAAAACTAAAAGACAGCTAAAACAGAGAATGAGTGAACATAAAAGTTCCATACGTAGGAATGACAGAGATTATCCTGTTGCTGTCCATTTCAATGATTGTAAACATGACATCTCTACTTTCCGTTTAATTGGCATAGAACAAGTCCCCCTACCAAGGAGAGGTGGTGACCATGATCATCTACTTAAACAGAGAGAAGCATACTGGATATTCACACTTCAAACACTTCACCCGAAAGGGCTTAATGATGAATTCTTATTGAATGTAATGTTGTAACTTCTTTGCCTGTTTCTGTGTAGTTGTTTTCTTATTATTATTATTACGGGGCCAGGCTTCCAGCATGGACCCGTATTGTTATTCTGATTATTCCGTTTCTTCTTCTGCCACTTTTGGCAGTTCTGGCTGAACCGTGCAGTCGCTTTTTATGAAACTCGGCCATATGATAGATGGTCATGAAAAACGATCAAGAAATAATTCTCACAATCTTTCGTCAAAAGGTGGCGCTATAGCACTCAATTGAAAAATGCCAACTTTGAACAGGTACAACTCATGCCCTGTTTCACCTACAGCCATGAAACTTCGATGCACACATGCGTCTCCTCATGCTGAACAACTTTCACACTCTGACTTTTGACCTCTGACCTTTAGATCTCCCACCATTTTGAATTATATGAAAAACAGTTAAAACCTATCTCCTCCTGGGATTTTTGAGTAATCTGCACGAAACTTTTTACACATGAACTTTGGACCTATGCCAAAAAACGTTTGCAAAATATTTTCCATAAGTGAAAAAATGAAGCTTTAATGAGCCAATGAATATTGCAGTTTTATGACAATTATTCATCTGCCCCTAACACATACATGCAGACTTACCATTCTTTGAAACTTTGCAGAAATGTAAAGGGCCATTCCAAATATCACTGAAACCAATCTTACTCCAATTGGTCAAACGGGGGCGCTATAGCAATTTTTTGAAAATGCAAACTTTAAACAGGCAAAAGTCATGCCTCGTTTGGCCGACAGCCATTAGACCTGCTTACACATGTGCCTTGACTAATGAGGAACACATCTATCACGTTGACCAGTAAGCACCGCCCTTAGATTGTCCGCAATCTTGAGCAGTTTGAAAAACACTTAAACCCAGGATTTTTCAGCTATTTGCGTGAAACTGTATCATCTGTGTGATCTCCTTTCACAGGTTCTTGTCTGTTGGTGGCTTCTCGCTTAAATGTGTGCCCCACAACCTGAAGGTCACCAGTTCAAGCCTCACTTGGTGCAGATTTCATCTAAGTTGCATTTCACACAACATGACTATCAATGAATACATCTGCAATTGTTAAAGATAACATGAAATACTTAATTGAGTGTTTTTTACATACAGCTGATCTACAATCTCACAACTTTTCAGATAGCAATGAGAGTATGTTTTTTCAATGTATAACATACTTCATTGTGAAAATAGCCGATGTACAATCTGACAACTTTTAATGGTTTGTGAGCTTGTAGATCGGCTACTTTCACTAGTTTTGCTTCTGAGGAGATGTACAATTTCTTCATTGGTAAATGGTTTGTGAACGAGTGATCTTAGTGTTAGTGAAACAGGGGCTTGGGTCATGACAGAAGGCAAGCGTTTGTCATCCTCAACAGACAACATCAGCCTGGACAAAGCTATAGCACTATAGGTAGTGTTGCAGCTACCTAAGAGTGCCTCACTGCCGCAAGGTTGCTGGTTCAAGCCTCACTTGATGCACACTCATTTAAGTTCAATTGCAAAAAACATGACTCAATCTATTCCGTTTCCATGGCTCTCTCTCTCTCTCTCTCTTCAATCTATTCCGTTTCCATGTCTTTCTCTTCAATCTACTCCGTTTCCATGTCTCTCTCTCTGTCTCTTCAATCTATTCCGTTTCTATCTTCAATCTATTCCGTTTCCATGTCTCTGTCTCTTCAATCTATTCCGTTTCTATCTTCAATCTATTCCGTCTCTCTCTCTCTCTCTCTCTCTCTCTCTCTCTCTCTCTCTCTCTCTCTCTCTCTCTCTTCTCTCTCTCTCTCTCTCTCTCTCTCTCTCTCTCTCTCTCTCTCTCTCTCTCTCTCTCTCTCTCTCTCTCTCTCTCTCTCTCTCTCTCTCTCTCTCTCTCTCTCTCTCTCTCTCTGCCATAGCTGAGTGAGCCCGCCTAGGGAGCCAGAGGCCCTGGTTGCCCCAGGTACGATTCCAGGCCAGGTCAGCAAATGTGTCAATGAAATGAAATTTGTCCCTGAACAAGACTCTTAACCCCTAATTGCTCACAGGCCCTCATTGGAAACAAGACCGCAAGGACTTTCATGAACTGACCTGTTAAAGGAATTATCATTTCTCTTTCTCTCTCCTGGCCCCGTATTATTGCTGCTTGCAGCTATATTTATTATTATTTACCACTCTTATTTTGAGTAGGACTTTATGATGTGATTACTATTGTTGATTTCCTTTTTATTTTATTTTTTGGTATGTTTTTGATTTTGGTATGACTTTTTTCCTGTGTATTATTGTCATGAGTTATTTTCAATAATACATGTATAGGATTTTCTAAGGCACTGTTACTTTAACAAAAGTCACATGACTATTTTAAGACTCAGGTGTCTGAATGAATGATCACATTGACCTCTTTTGATTGGCTGTCATAGCCTCAGAAAGTATAAAATGTTTGTCAACCTGTCTATACCCCAGCTTGAGAAAGGTCCGAAGGGACCGAAACGTTGCTCTTTTTATTAAACTCTGAACAAAGCAAGCAGCTGTGTGCGGGCCTTATCTTTTTATTAAGATTTTTTTGAAGTATACTTTTTGTGACCAACGCACCAACTAGAGAGGAACCGGGTGTGCGGAAGCCTTCTCCTCACAATTTGCAGCCCATGAAAGACAGGGAAACTATCACATTAACATTACTGTGGACAGAGTAAAGATCCTACTGGTTTACAAGATACGTTTACACCTCATTGCTTATTATGGAGATTAACCAGAGTAATGCTATAAAACACTGATGTAACTATAGGGTTACAATGATAATAGTGACGTCAACAACAACACGCTACAAAGCAATGTATATCAATGTCTTGCTGCTAATGCTGTGGAGCTATAGCCTTATATAAAGACTCTCGTAGATGTATTTTATCGATTTTTACTTTTTTTTCTTTTATCTCTACGAGAATCTTACTTAGATAGATTACCCTTGAATGTAAGCTCCAAAGCCCGTATTTCTCCACACATGTACAAATGCAAATTATAAGGTGTTTACCCGGTTGCCCCCAATATTAACTCGGTGTTCGGCCTGTTTGTGCAATGTATTAGTCCATATTCTTTAACAAATAAGTGTTTTAATCCCGTTTGTGGCCGATCGCCATTTTTTCTCCTCGTTTACTTTTCATTTACATCGAGTGTAATTCCGTCTTTCGCCGGATGCGCCCCCTCACTAACGCCCATTGATAACCTCCGACTGAATCGTCCACAAAGGGGATTAAAAAACGTCTTTGTTAAAGAATATGAACTAATACATTACACAAACACAACGGACACCAAGTTAACATTTGGGGCAAGCGGGTAATCACCTTATATTTTGCATTTGTACATGTTTGGAGAAGTACGGGCTTTACTGGTGACATTCCAGGACAATCGAGGGGGGGGGGGGGTCACTAAGAGTAAGACTACTAACAAAAGGTCTAAATCGATCAAATACATCTATGAGAGTCTTTATCTAAGGCTACTATGGAGCTGTTGTTTGTGTTTATGATCACTTCATAACAACCTAACAGCTAAGACTAATAGATTTATGATCCAACTTAAATTAGTTAATAAAGACAAATAGATTAAACAAAACGTGATCCGTTCATCTTAAATGTTATAAACAGATGAAAGCCAACATGAATGAGTTGATCTTTACCTGCTGTGTTTCAGTGGTTGAGCTGCTAACAAACGTCCTCCTGCTGCTTAACGACGACACTGTTTAGAAACGACACGTTTAAGTTTTCTTTGTATTTTACTTTTATATAAATCTATGGTATTTTAAAGTGTCAACAACAGTCAGTCAAAACACCATGTTGTTTTCACTACTGCATTGTGGGTATGTTCTTCTTCTGACGAACACTTTGTCTAGACGCCAGTTGGTGTATAGCTGCCCCCTACTGTTGGTCTCGGGTACTGTCCATTGTTTATAGACAGTAACAGTACTATGTGACCTTCCTGACCTGTAGACAAGAGAACATCCATCTAGGAGTAAAGCAGTTCATCCAACTAAGCAAATTAAATGATTAAAGAAAAAAAAAGTGTTAATCATTCATTTCATAAATTAACCAATTAATAATCAATAGGTCATTCATTACAGGCAAAATCTTCCCACAAATGTAAAATCCAAAAATATTGAAAATAGCAGATCTACAAGCTCACGACACGTCACATGTTTTGAGCTTGTAGATCAGCTATTTTCACAAGTCTTACACAACACTGTTGTGCAACATAATATAACATAGGGTTGATGTCCTCAATCAATTTGTTGAAAAAAATAAACATAAAGAAAAAAACTATTACAATTATTTGATTAATCAGAAAAGTAATCTATAGATGAATTGCTTAGAAAGTCATGGATAGTTGCAGCCCTACATCCATCACAGCTTTCATCAGTGCACATCGATGCTGCACAGGTCTGATCACGTCTCATAAAAATGCAGGATACAACATACACTAATATATACCATGTTACAGGATGCAACATATACCTTGTATTAAACACGTTATTACCCATATAATTTTCAAACTATGTAACAGGTAAATAGGAAACAGTTCAGTAAGATAGATTGATTGTAATGGATGAATTGGACTGGGTCAGGCTGACCTAAAATGGTGTAACTAATCATGAGATTTCGTTTTATTGTGTGCCAAGATCTAGGGCAGTGTTTATCAACCCTGGCAAACGTCCCAATTTTGGTCAGCGAGTACTGCTGAGGTGTTCCGCGCCGTTTGAAGAAAGTGTGAACCCAGACCCTCGAGAACAACAGCATCGTCCGTCAATCGATACGGCCATCATCCGTTTCCCGAGTCCATTCAGTGTAGCGACCATCACCCATAGGAATGCAAATATGTTGTCCTACCTGGTAGGTACTGTATAAGGCAGGGGTAAAAAGCAAAGCAAAGCAAAGCAAAGCAAAGGCAGGGGTACTCAACAGGCGGACCGCGGTCCATGACTGAACCGCGGGACACCTCTCTGCGGACCCTGCGAAAATTATAATTTAAAAAATAAATAAATAATTTCTATAACCCTAGCCTACCCCTAACCCTAAAACCGAAATAAAGTAACAAAAAACGGGAGGGAAAGTACCCGATTCCGCCGAAATCCGCGGGAAAACAATCGCGCGTGCGTGCATGTGCGGACCCTAGCCTTATTCAAAAAAGTTTTTGTGGACCTTCAAGATATGTTGTTGAGTACCCCTGGTATAAGGGCACATGTACCGTACATACTTTGGCACTCAGTATTACTAAGTGGGTCGGAACGGGTCGATACGGCGGACCTGAACGTCGTAACTGCTAAGAGGGGCTGTCCTGTCCCAAAAGCCCATGTTATAACCTGCCATGATGAATGTCCAACAATAAAACAATACATAAGTGTTAGTTTTCTTATAAAGTGCTTCTAAATCACTCCAGTGTGTTTGTGTCAACGTTTGTAGTGTTTAATTACTCCTCCAAGCCACGGAGAGAATCTCTTGCAACTCAAGCCGTGGTGCCGTGGATATAACCGGAAAACTCGCCCCAAAACACGCTCGCCCCCATTTCTTTTCGCGGACCAGCGGTTCTTGTATTCCTGTATTTGTTTTACTGAGGATAAGGTTAGAAATAAGTTTACGGTTAGCCATATTATTAGTTTCACTGAGGTTACGTTTAGGAATAAGGTTAGGTTTAGGCATAGTTTAATGAGGTTACGTTTAGGAATACCAGGTGAATATCACCGGATTTCCCCGGGGGTGACTGTTTTGGGGCGAGAGTTTTGGTGGTCGTCTGTAGTGGGCAACAGCGCATGCGTCCGCAATAACGCTATCAGGATCAGATTATTAAATATTATTATCAGATATTAGAAGTATATTGGGTACCAAATATAAGTATATTTGGTACCCAATATACTTCTAATACCAAAGAAGAACTTGAAGTGAAGTGAAGTGTGTGTATGTGTGTGTGTGTATGTGTGTGTGTATATATATATATATATATATATATATATATATATATATATATATATATAAAAAATATATATAGGTTCACAAAACATCTACTGATGCACAAACATCATCAGTGTCGTTTCCTGAGTCACTGGGTGTTTCGGGTCTTGCAACAAGCACCCTCCTCCAGAAGTCCCAACCAAGGCTGATCAAACAACGGCCTTGTCCAAGTGGCATGTTACTGCCCCCACTGTCTCTTGGGGGCTTAGGGTACCCTCTTGAATGTTGCAGGTTTTACCTCAGTATGTAGCTTGCTTTGGGTTCTTCCCCTCAGAAGAAGTGGTTAGGGCTGCCAACCCTCTCCATCCCGGGTTGCCGTCTCTCCGGCCGTCCTCTGTCTCTCCAGATGTCAACACACTCTTCGTGGTCGCCACCCACTGGTCACTGGTACTCCCAGAGTATTTCAGTTAACAAAACATCTACTGATGCACAAACTTGGACACATCATCAGTGTTGTTTCCTGGAGTCACTGGTCAACAGTATACTTCTAGAATTGCATACAGTTGCTTCCAGTTTAGTCTTTTTTTTTCTCTTATGTGTTCCTTTCTTCTATATTATTTCTCTATTTTAAAATCTTCCTGTAACAGTAGATGTTGAGAGCTTGCACAAAGAATGATCTCACACACTCTTTTACATCTGTAATCATATGACACTAAAGTTGATTCTGAATTGTGCTTGCAGACTAAATTCTTCCACACATCCCAAAAATACTGCTCAAAGAAATGTAGGGAACACTTTGATCCCTTAATTATTTTGAGTTTTCATGAACTGTGTATATACTGCTAACAAGAACTGCTCAAAAGAATTAAGGGATAAGTGTGTTCCCTTAATTATTTTGAGCAGTGTAGTAATGTTAGGAGATTATAGCTTGTATTTCACTCTATTGATAATAATCCATTAGGCTTATAGCATAGTAATAAAACATCTTGCACATCTGTGTGTGCTATAGGGCTTTGCACAGGCTTTAATTTACTATCCCATCATAAATCATGTAATAAGACTTAATAGTGATCATAGTCATTAAATTAGGTGTCATTATTCGTCATAAATCATAAAAAATACATCCCTCAGTTTACCAGCATATAATTAAAATAATCAAAATGGTTTGATTGATTGATTGACATACTTAACAGACCTTAACGTCTCCTCCATAGTATATCATGTACAGTATACATCTGCTGCTATGCTCACACACCTTTATATCTTACCCCAGGTACTATGTGTAAATATGTAGATCATTTGTTTGTCTTTGATTGATCTCTCTCCCCCTGCCGGCCCCCTTCTTCTTCTTCCTTTCATTTTATCTATGGAAATAAAAACAGAACTTGCACAAAAACTAATTTCACCCCCTTTTTATTTCTGTAGTGTAAACCTGTTATGTGACAATAAAGCTTCACGTCACAATTTCATAATGTACAGTAATACAACTTAATAATGATCATAGTTATTTCATTAATTGTAACAATTACTGTCATACTTCATAAAACATACATGTAGAAAGGTAATTGAAATGGTGCCCCATTCATCGCACATGCACACAGCACAATGACATCAAATCATGATATAAAAACTCAAATTCTGGAAAACAGTCCTAGATTATATGATCAATATGGTTTACATGGTCATTTATATTCAGTGTTGGGAAAGTTCACTTAAAATATGAACTAGTTCAAAGTTCAGTTCATAATTCAAAATTTTGAACTAAAGTTCATGGTTCAAAAAATGAACTAGTTCAGTTCTTTTTCGTTCTTATATATATATATATATATATATATATATACATATATATATATATATATATATATATATATATATATATATATATATATATATATATATATATATACATATACATACATACATACATACACACATACATACAATGGGTAAATTAAGTATTGAACGCATCAACTCTTTTCCAAGTAAGTATATTTCCAATGATGCTATTCATATGACATTTTTACCAGACATTGGTATTAACTCTAGAAATCCACACATGTAAAAAAAAAAATACAAAAGTAAAGTACATAAATAATTGTATGTGGTATGAAGTGGAATAGCACAGGAAAAAAGTATTGAACACACCACGAAAAAGCTGTATACTTAGGCAAGGAAAGGCAAGGAACCATCTGAAATCTGTTAGTAATTAGAATTTCTACCTCCTATCTGTGCAAACCAACATCAGCTGGGTTAGTGCAAATGATGGGCTATAAAAAGGTGTTTTGTTTTACCAAGCAGTCAAACAAGAAACATCTCATGATGGGTAAAAGCAAAGAGCTCTCTCAAGACATTCGCAACCTGATTGTTGCTCAGCATCAGAATGGAACTGGTTACAGACTTATTTCAAAGCATCTGAATATTCCAGTAAGCACCGTTGGGGCCATAATCCGCAAGTGGAAGTGGCATCACTACACCATCAATAGGCCACGCACAGGAGCTCCTCGCAAGATTTCTGACCAGGGAGTCAGAAGGATGGTCAGAACAGTACTCAAAGAGCCAAGGACCACTCGGAAAGCTCTCCAGAAAGACTTGGCGGCAGCAGGTACAAGTGTTACAGAGACAACTATAGGCAATGCACTCCACCGCCAAGGCCTCTATGGACGCTCAGCCCACAAGACTCCATTCCTCAAGAAAAGGCATGTCGAAGCTCGTTTAAAGTTTGCCAAACAGCATTTGGACAAGCCTGTGGAATACTGGGAGAATGTTGTCTGGTCAGACGAGACAAAAATCGAACTTTTTGGCTGTCATACTACACACCATGTTTGGAGGAGAAATGGTACTGCACATCACCCAAATCACACTATACCAACAGTGAAGTTTGGAGGTGGAAACATCATGGCATGGGGTTGTTTCTCATCTTGTGGTACTGGCAGACTTCATATAATTGAAGGAGCAATGAATGGAGCCATGTATCGGGATATTCTGGAGAGGAATCTGCTGCCATCCACCAGGATGATGAGGATGAGACGTGGCTGGACCTTCCAGCAGGACAACGATCCAAAGCACACAGCAAAGTTGACTCTCAAATGGTTTCAGAGAAAGAAAATCAAGGTGTTAGAATGGCCCAGCCAATCACCTGACTTAAATCCGATTGAACATTTGTGGAAAGAACTAAAGAAAAGGGTTCACCAGAGGGCACCAAAGAATCTTCGAGATTTAAAGACTATCTGTGCGGAGGAATGGGCCAAAATCACCCCTGAGCAGTGTGGGCGATTAGTTAATACATACAAGAAGCGACTGCATTTCAGTTAGCGTGTTCAATACTTTTTTCCTGTGTTATTGCACTTATTTACACATAATTATTATTTATGGACTTAAATGTCATGATTTCTTTTCATGTGTGGATTACTTGAGTTAATACCAAGAAATAAATGTACTGAGAAAAAAGTTGATGCGTTCAATACTTATTTCTCCCATTGTATATACATATATAATAAGGGTCTCTCTCTCTCAGCTAAGGGTTCCTTGACTTGAAAAACGTTCAATACCCAGGCCTGTGTTATTATATTATATGAATATAATCCAGGATTATGCCATTTGTAGCCATACTGTTTTAATAGCAGACCTAAAAGCTCACAATGAGTTGCATCCACGACGCATTGTGAGATTGTATATCTGCTATTTTAGGCACGGGACACCGTCGTGCTGCGAAGTGTAAATTAGGCTTTATCCCAGAGAGAACAAGAGCAGCAGAGAGAGAAAAAAAAAGGCATCAATAGCGAAAAGTTGTGAAAAAGACTTTGTTTTAAACACAAGCAGTACACCCGCCAGCCGGCCCCAGCAACGTTGTTGTTGTTCATGTGTGTGTGTGTGTGTGTGTGTGTGTGTGTGTGTGTGTGTGTGTGTGTGTGTGTGTGTAGCTAATACAGCGCAGAAGCTTTCTTTAATTACAAAATGATCTTGCGTCGGAGACTCTGCTAGAAGAACAAACAGCTGTGGTCATTATCACTCAGCATGCTACAGTGACACAACAACTTATAAACGGACATTTATTTTATAAAGCTAAGTGTTGCTTCTCTTGCATTTTTAACCCGAGGGGCTATCTGTACGTCTGCACGTAGACTGAGTTCACTCCGCGCTGCGCACTGTGCGCAGAGGAATTGTTTTCTCTTTTTTGGCTGATGGTGCGTTCAAGACGCCTCGGAAACACAGAATAGGATGAAATACAACATGACAAACTGATGTAACCATGGAAATTTGGGACACTCTTGAACGAAGTTATACTGTGAGAGAACGCCGTTCACAAACGCCAGAATGAACGCGTTCACAATAACGTTCATCTAGCAGATATACAGTACGCTCAGTTCATGTTCGCCCAAAATATGAACGAGTTCATGAACGAAATTCATTGAACGCGTTCAGGCCAAACACTGTTTATATTATAAATAAATAACACCACAATCATTTGGAATAACTTTAAGTGAAAGAAGAAAGAAAAAAAGTTATTGTTAAAACTAAACTTTTGTAGATAGTAGTAATGTTTTAAAATAAGAAAAACAAAAGAGATGGAGAATGACTCCACAAGAAGAAGAGAGTCCTAATGGAACCTTCTACTGACAGGAGCATTATAAATCTCCATGATAGTTTTGCTTGTCTATCCAACTCCCTGACAACATACAGCTGTTTAATTTGATCCTCACAGTGAGCTGATTTATATTGGAACATTTTTTTTCTCTCCCTTAGTGAGAATCCACCGATATCTTTTCAGAGCACTTACCTGACTGAAACTCTTCTCACACTGTTAACACTGTGACAAGAGTTTTCTCCAGCGTGGACAAACTGGTGTCTCTTCAGTTGGCGTGATTCACGGAAACTCTTGTCACAATGTTTACAGTGGAAAGGTTTTTCTCCAGTGTGGATACGCTGGTGTTTCTTTAGGTCATGTGACCGACTGAAACTCTTGTCACAATGTTTACAGTGGAAACGTTTTTCTCCAGTGTGGATACGCTGATGTTTCTTTAGGTTATCTGACTTACTGAAACTCTTGTCACAATGTTTACAGTGGAAAGGTTTTTCTCCAGTGTGGATATGCTGGTGTGTCTTCAGATGACTTGACTGAAAGAAACTCTTGTCACAATGTTTACAGTGGAAAAGTTTTTCTCCAGTGTGGATAAGCTGGTGTTTCTTCAGATTACCTGAACAACTGAAACTCTTGTTACACAGTTTACAGAGGAAAGGTTTTTCTCCAGTGTGGACACGCTGGTGTGTCTTCAGATGACTTGACTGAAAGAAACTCTTGTCACAATGTTTACAGAGGAAAGGTTTTTCTCCAGTGTGGATACGCTGGTGTTTCTTTAGGTAACTTGACCGACTGAAACTCTTGTCACAACGTTTACAATGGAAAGGTTTTTCTCCAGTGTGGACATACTGGTGTCTCTTCAGGTCACCTGACTGACTGAAACTCTTGTCACAATGTTTACAATGGAAAGGTTTTTCTCCAGTGTAGACACCTCCACTTGTCTCCCCCCAATCATCACTGTCTTCAGTGACTTCAGTGTCAGATTCAAGTTCAACTTCAACTTCAGAGCAGTGTGAAGAGATGTGTTCATCATCAACTTCACTTTTCACTTCTAGTAATGTCAACATTGATCCATCAGACTCCTCTTGTCTTTGAAGTATCTCCTCCTGTTCCTCTTTAATGTGTGGAGTCTCTGGTTCCTCCTGGAGCAGACTGGGGCTCCTCTTCTGTTCAGGAGAAACCTCCTCTTTACACACAACCATGTGCAGGATGGCTAGGAGCAGAAAAATAACATGATAGTGAACACTGGATTCCTAAAATGTAAATCTATTGTTCTATCTTCCATGTACATAGCTATTACCTACTAAGACTGACAAAACAGTTACTAAATAAGTACAGGTTGTTACAGGTGGTTCTGGAAACTCTAAAGCAGACTCAAAAGTGTTAGCAAGATTATAGAAAAATCACACCCAGTGTGAAGAGAGTGGTGCCTTTCATGAGTTCATTTCATGCATGTACAGTATGTATGTATGTCACCTCCAAAGTAGACATATCATAGGTCATGCCACTAAGTGCATGACGTTATGAACCAGAAGCAGCTCCAAGCACAAAAGCTTGACATGTCTGGTGAAAGTTATTGGGTCGTAGTTTAAAATGTATGTACACTTATTCTTATGACCAGGCCCTGTACAGTATGTCTAGATATTCGTCTGTGAATCTGTCTGTGTGTCTGGGGCTAATTTCACAAACCACTGTACCGATCAGCGCCACATTTCTTGAATGCTGCCAATAGGTCAAGCAAGTTTTTTTCCACATCTGATGGAAGCCATTGTTCCCGCGTTAATACAAATACAAATTAAAAATATTGAAGAAAAACTAAGAAACCTTCCTAACGATGATGTCGCTGGTAGACACATTTTTGAAGTGTCCACAGACCTCCTACGAGACACAGACTGAGTAAAAAAAATGTCACTATTTTATCAGGAGCATTAGTGAGGATTTATTATATGAAGATAGGTTGAAAATGGGTGAAGTCGGCCTTTATAGACCAGCTGAAATGGCTTTTTGCAACCATATCTTAACGTAATTCCCAGTGAAACAGGAGCTGGGTGTCTCTGAGCCAATCACAGATGAGTTTTCCAGCTCAATATTTATAACAGTCACACAGCGAACAAATATATTAAATATGTGATCTAAACATGTTGCGTTGCACACTGCAACAAGGCAGTGCTGAATCAAGTGTATGTTACAGCATTGTCTATTTTTCACCTCAAATATTTTTGGAAACATTTAATGTACTGTTTATAACTCCACACCAAATCTCTTTGTTTGAAATCAGCATTTTATAAAATGCCCCCCAGCAAAGGGATGTTAGGGTTGAGGTGGATACACCTCAATGCAAGAAGCTTCTAAAAAGCTTGTCAAAGATCTGTTATCTCACACAAAACAGACCCATTTCTAGACCTCTCACCCCACCGGCTTCGAATGCTATCAATGCATTGAATGGGAGATTATCACGTTTTATCAGACCATTGAATGGGCGAAGTAGGCGAGCTACCGTCTACCCCGCGATTTGTCAGACCATTCATTGGGCGTAATCAGGAGCTACTGACCTACCGACGGAGGCGGAGCAGTCCCCACAACAATATTTACGATTCTGTCCATATCGGTACATAACTCGAACGGCGCTGAGTAGGCACAGGCGAGGGTCGCACCGCTCCGGACGGCAACTCAGTCGCCTTAGCTCCTTCGGTGGCCCGTCGCGGGGCTCCACCTCGCCTGAGACTGCGCGCCTCCGTCATGGTCCGAAACCGAAACAACCAAAACCAAAACCGAAACTAAAGTATTTAAGTCATCTCCGTCGGTAGGTCAGTAGCTCCTGATTACGCCCACTGAATGGTCTGATAAATCGCGGGGTAGACGGTAGCTCGCCTACTTCGCCCATTCAATGGTCTGATAGAACGTGATAATCTCCCATTCTATGCATTGATAGCATCCGAATCAGGTGCTCACCCCCTACAGAGGCACACCATAAAATCAGTTTTCATCTACTACAAAACTTTTACCAGGCATGTCAGGCTTTCATGTGCTTCTGATTCATGACGTCAAGCACTTAGCGGCTTGAGCTGTGTGACAGACAAACCCTGTTCTAGAAGCTTTGGTCTACGGCCACTCTGTAGAAAAATGTACAATTTGGTGCAGTTTTTCTTTTGTATTGCATTTGTGAAAAAGAGGACGTGCTTTTGGATATTGTAATGAGAATAAAACATGTTAAAAAGGAATATTGAGTGATATTTAATGATGGCTATGAATATCCAGATATTATCATTGTCATTATATTTTTTGCCGAGATTCTCTCTCTCTCTCTCTCTCTCTCTCTCTCTCTCTCTCTCTCTCTCTCTCTCTCTCTCTCTCTCTCTCTCTCTCTCTCTCTCTCTCTCTCTCTCTCTCTCTCTCTCTCTCTCTCTCTCTCTCTCTCTCTCTCTCTCTCTCTCTCTCTCTCTCTCTCTCTCTCTCTCTCTCTCTCTCTCTCTCTCTCTCTCTCTCTCGCATTGCATGCGCGCATTTTAAGCTGGAATATAGGCTCGATCAAACCTACCTACTGTTTATGCAGCGTTTCACTTGATGATGTTGAATCTAAACTAGTCAACTGGTGTCTACCATATTGACAGCAGAGGAAACAGTGAAATCAGCGTGCGCAGGGCAGGCATGGGGCATCACGGCCACTTGTGTTTTATTTAGTTCATTACTGTTACATTCAGTGCGTCCCATATTGGTTCACAACGGGACGATGGGACCCTGCCCTGGTCGGCAACGCGGAAAGTAACTTGCCTAATTATAATAGTAATTCCTCCACGCTGTAGATAGACCTTTCTACTAATTAGTATTCATTTCTAACAAGAAAAAAAAAACGGGAAGCCCGGGAACCGAAGTGAATTCCCGGGATGGTAAAAAAAACCGAATTCCCGGGATTCCCGCATCCCGGGAATCCCGGTGTTAAACACTAATACCCAGTGAAACAGGAGCTTGGTGTCTCTGAGCCAATCACAGATGAGTTTTTGAGCTCAATATTTATACCAGTCACACAGCGAACAAATATATGAAATATGTGATCTAAACATGTTGCGTTGCACACTGCAACAAGGCATTGCTGAATCAAGTGTATGTTGATTACATAATCAATAACGCACCATTCGGCCATCTTCTTTGTTCAGATTGAGTAGCACTGTCCTCTGGTATGTAGCATAGGCTGATGAATCATAGCTGTTTGAAACACTTGACAAGTGTTTAATATAATATGTTAAAATTGGTTAGTACCCACCGATTAGAAAACCCAGCTCATTGGCATGGTTAAAGTGTCCGCCCTGAGAATGGGAGGTCAGGGTTCAATACCCCCGGCCAGGTCAAGACTATAAATAGGACGCAATGTCTCCCCGCTTGACACTCAGCATAAAGGGTTTGATTGGGGCAAGTCCCTGTGTACATCATGGATCGGGGAAGTAATTAAGATTGGAAAAATTCTCAATAATTATAAATATATAATTGTTTTGGCATCTATTGCCAACTATGTCCCCATTACGACCACGGATATTCTCTGAAAGTGTGAAAAAAATGCTTAGTTAAAGGGCAAGACCACTTTGGTAGAGGTTTGGGTTGTGTAGTTACCAAAGTGTTCTTGCCCTTTAACTAATGCTAATGTTGAGCAGGGTCGACTCTGTACCCTCTACACCAAATCTCTTTGTTTGAAATCAGCATTTTATCAAATACCCCCCAGCAAAGGGATGCTAGGGTTGAAGTGGATACACCTCAATGCAAGAAGCTTCTAAAAAGCTTGTCAAAGATCTGTTATCTCACACAAAACAGACCCATTTCTAGACCTCTCACCCCCTACAGAGGCACACCATAAAATCAGTTTTCACCTACTACAAAACTTTTACCAGGCATGTCAGGCTTTCATGTGCTTCTGATTCATGACGTCAAGCACTTAGCGGCTTGAGCTGTGTGACAGACAAACCCTGTTCTAGAAGCTTTGGTCTACGGCCACTCTGTAGAAAAATGTACAATTTGGTGCAGTTTTTCTTTTGTATTGCATTTGTGAAAAAGAGGACGTGCTTTTGGACATTGTAATGAGAATAAAACATGTTAAAAAGGAATATTTAGTGATATTTAATGATGGCTATGAATATCCAGATATTATCATTGTCATTATATTTTTTGCCGAGATTATCGTATAGTGACAATACTTACTGAGGTGTGGATGGTCTTCAGGTTCCTCCTGTTTAATAGAAATGTCCCTGGCTGAGTCTGGAGAGTTCATCTTCACCTGCAGTCTGGACTCCACACACTGGTCTGAAATGAAGCAATTGAATAACTGGAGACCTAGTGGTGTCAAGAATAACAATAATATTTGCAGATGCTAAAGACAAGATGGCCTAAGCCCAACTCTGCAACATATGAATCTTGGGTGCAAAGATTATAGGATTCAAATTAGGGAATCATGCTTAACTCATTCTGTGCCAAGTAAATAAATGAATAATGGCCAGTAGTGCGATTTCTCGTTTGTCTTTGTTTTTTATCAGAGGAAAACAAGGGAGGCAAGTTACAGACGTTTGCCCAAATCGAATAACAAGGAAGCGAATGGTGACTAAGATTTTGCGATCACGTGATCTCCTGTTTCTTTGTGTGCCCGAGAGTGAAATGGCGGATCACAGGTTGGGGAACAGCGCCATCTAGCGTGAACACTGAAAACACTGTTTGCCCAAAATACATCCCCAAGTTACAACTAATGTTCACAAGTAGGGATGGGATCACATAACCAGCCTTTATTTGACCTCTGTGATTATATTTTTGCCTAAATCAGGTCCTCATGACACTGGCCACCTCTGGTAAAATCGCCCAACTCCTAATTGAAAAGGATCATGCTGTTCACGCCCTTTTTAGTATAAAACACGCCCCTTTTAGTATAATGGCCTAACTCCCTAGTGTGACTTAGGACAAAATAGGCCTTTTTTTTGGCCTAAGTCACATGTTTTTGTGACTTAAGCCAAATTATTTACTGATTTAGGCCATTTTGTAATTTGTTTTGCTTTTTATTTTGGCCTAAGTCAGATTTAATCCTATTTAAACCTATTTAAATCTCTTATGTTACATAACTGACAGACAGTGTTATTTCTATTTAAATAGTCATAATTTGTTATAAACATTTTGGGTGAAATGATTAAGAAATATCATATAGTTTTGTTCTGGATCAGTTTTTTATTTTTCCTGAAAACCTTGAAAAAATTACTTAGGCCATTAGTTTAATAAGGTGACGATATGAAATATGAAATCTAGCCTAGCTGTAGCAGCCTACAATAAGAAACATTCACCTCGATGAATAAGGAATCCATGATCACACATGCCACGGTGCACTTTGATTCCAGAGGTTTGATATGCTTTGTGCGTGCGCTCTCTGCTCTCACTTTAACTGACAGGGGAACAACTTTGTTCCCATAGCCTATTGAGCTGCAGTAATCTGATCCCTGGTCAGTCAGTCTATCATAGCAGCACTTGATTCTTGCAACAAGAGCCCCACGGGCTTCTGCTTCTTTCACACCCACAGGCGGAATACAGAGAACAACGATTTGTTGTGTATAAGCTTGTCTGGCACCTAGTTGATCGAGTTGAGAGAGCAACGTAGCACATGTAGCCAGTAACAGAACGGTCATTTCAGCGAGAGGCAAGCATGCAGCCAATACACAACGACGATTGTGCAACACAATGGGAACAGTGGGGTGTTAGACCAGCGCCATTCTGGGAAAAAATACATAAAAAATAGACCAGCGGGCGGCGAGATCGGCAAGTCAAGCGATAAATAGTGGGGGGACATCCGGTGCCTATGGTACGTACAACACAAGACAGCACGACCCATTTGTTTCATCATCGGAATATTATCATGATATATTTTGTCATGATTATTGCATAGTAAAAAATGTATATTGCGACAGCTCTACAATAGAACGAAAGAGAGAGAACATTAAACGTACTGAGGTGCGGGTGGTCTTCAGGTTCCTGTTTAATAGAAATGTCCCTGGCTGAGTCTGG
Source organism: Gymnoscopelus microlampas (assembly GCF_963454915.1). Classification (NCBI taxonomy): domain Eukaryota; kingdom Metazoa; phylum Chordata; class Actinopteri; order Myctophiformes; family Myctophidae; genus Gymnoscopelus; species Gymnoscopelus microlampas. The sequence continues at coordinate 43,716,589 of NC_139953.1, forward strand.
AGAGTTCATCTTGACCTGCAGTCTGGACTCCACACACTGGTCTGAAATGAAGGAATTGAATAAGGACCGTGGACGTTAGGGTTCCATGGCTCTACTTCCCCTAAACCATGATCATTGGGTTATTATTAGTCCCGGAACAGTATTATTGAGAATATAGTCAATCCTGGGAAGAGCCGTCTCTGGTACTCGTCCAGGCTGCGTAAACACTGGAGAGTCAGCCTCGATGTATGATTTTATTTCTTGTTATGTATTTGTTGTGTGATATTTGTATGTACTCTATGGACCCCCTGTGTGCCTGGAATAAAGTTTGAATTGAATTGAATATTAACTAGAAAAAGTGCTCAAGTGCAGCACTTGAGTCTCCGCAAGCACAAGTCTCCGCCAGCAGACTTGTGTTGGGAATGTTCTACTTCTGTGAATGTTCTACTTCTTATGTTCTAATTATTATGTCCTATCCGTCCTGTCTATGTAAGTGTCCTATCCGTCCTGTCTATGTAAGTGTCCTATCCGTCCTGTCTGTGTAAGTGTCCTATCCGTCCTGTCTGTGTAAGTGTCCTATCCGTCCTGTCTATGTAAGTGTCCTATCCGTCCTGTCTATGTAAGTGTCCTATCCGTCCTGTCTGTGTAAGTGTCCTATCCGTCCTGTCTGTGTAAGCGTCCTATCCGTCCTGTCTGTGTAAGTGTCCTATCCGTCCTGTCTATGTAAGTGTCCTATCCGTCCTGTCTGTGTAAGTGTCCTATCCCTCCTGTCTGTATAAGTGTCCTATCCGTCCTGTCTATGTAAGTGTCCTATCCGTCCTGTCTGTGTAAGTGTTCTATCCGTCCTGTCTGTATAAGTGTTCTATCCGTCCTGTCTGTATAAGTGTCCTATCCGTCCTGTCTGTATAAGTGTCCTATCCGTCCTGTCTGTATAAGTGTCCTATCCGTCCTGTCTGTGTAAGTGTCATATCCCTCCTGTCTATGTAAGTGTCCTATCTGTCCTATCTGTCCAATTATGTATCCTATCTAATTGTTACAGTATCCACCATTTCTCAGCCATTTCGTGATGGTTCCTGTCTTACCTCACTTTGAAAGAGGCACAGACTCTTTCAAAGTGATGCCATGTATTTATAGGCCGCTATACGTCACTAGCCAATCAGATCACACTATTTCACCGTATTGTCACGTGTCACGTGAGGCTTGACCAATCGGTGTGTCATATTTAGAAAGTGAAAACAAAGTCTCCTGGCGGAGACAATGACGGCACCGACTAATCCTTGGCATATTTATCCTAGTGGAAGCGTTCGCTACACATGTGTTTTTTGTTTATGTTTTTTCACGGCTCACGCTACTCAAACACTAGCGGGATTATTATTTCTTGTCAACACTCAAGTAGAACTATGAGAAGGTATAAGCCAGCTAAAATAATGTGTCATTATAAAAAATATATAAATGATATATGATTAGCAGTCCACTTCCTCCTGTTGGTACGGATGGATTCAAATTGCATCGTTCCGTACCCGAGTACGCATGATCCAGATCCGAGACTACCTCCGGAGGTGGTCTCGGGTACGGTACGTGATCCGTTTCGGGGAACGATACGCAACGTTCACACTATCACAACATCAGCCAAGTGGTCCAGGGTGCGCACCCGGGACCATAGTGTGAATCCGCCCTTAGTCTCATTCCAAGAGGACAGCACTGGCTGGCTTTCCTCCGTGGTGGAAAACAGTCCTCAGGCACTGCCTGGGGTGTGGTGGGGGGAGATAATTAACGATTCTGTCCCTCCCTATCGGAACTCGAACGGCGCTGAGTCGGCTCTAGTGGACCTTGCAGCGTTTGGCGGTATCTCTCGTTGTTCAAGTCCACTAAAACCTATAATACTTTGGTGATCTGAAAATAGCAGATCTACAAGGTATTGAATAATGATGCATCCCAATGAGACCCGTTGCGCACTATTCACTAAGCTGTTTACTCCCATATCTTTTTTACGTAAAGGAATTTACACAACTTCCCATGTTAGTAGTCTGATTCATTTATCTTTTTTGACGGTGAATTTTACAGGAGGCACGCTCTTTCTCACGTCTGTTCGGAGGCAGACTTACATAGGACCAAAGCTTGCGTATGTTATTAGAATGCATTATTCTTCATGAAAAATCTATTACAATAGTGACAGTTTTGTTCCCTTCTTTTCAGTATTTAGAGCTGAATCAATGTTCCCTTTAAGTGTTGGCCTTTTTGTAAAATTGTGATTTAACAATAAACTTATGAAGTATACACGCTATATAATTTGAAGAAATTAGGAGAAAGCCTTGTCTATTAAAGGTGAGTTTGGAGCTAAACTGTCAATTTGCAGCCCATTAAAGACAGGGAAACTATCACATTAACATTACTGTGGACAGAGTAAAGATCCAACTGGTTTACAAGATACGTTTACACCTCATTGCTTATTATGGAGATTAACCACAGTAATGCTATACAACACTGATGTAACTATAGGGTTACAATGATAATAGTGACGTCAACAACAACATGCTACAAAACAATGTATATCAATGTCTTGCTGCTAATGCTGTGGAGCTACAGCCTTATATAAAGACTCTCGTAGATGTATTTTTCTATTGATTTTGACTTTTTTTTTTTTTTTTTTTAGGGTTAGTCCATATTATTTAACAAATAAGTGTTTTAACCCCGTTTGTGGCCGATCGCCATTTTTTCTCCTCGTTTACTTTTGGTTTACATCGATTGTAAGTCCGTCTTTCACCAGATGCGCCCCTCACTAACGCCCATTGATAACCTCCGACAGAATCGTCCACAAAGGGGATTAAAAAACGTCTTTGTTAAAGAATATGGACTAATACATTACACAAACACGATGGACACCAAGTTAACATTTGGGGCAAGCGGGTAATCGCCTTATATTTTGCATTTGTACATGTTTGGAGAAGTACGGGCTTTACTGGTGACATTCCAGGACAATCGAGGGGGGGGGGGGGTCACTAAGAGTAAGACTACTAACAAAACAGCCTGATCGCCAGAGAATTAGTATACATTGCACGGATTTGTGCACGTCATTCCGTGCATAGTCGCCTAGAAACCCCCAAATTCCGTGCATATGTACGGGGAGTCCCACGGTGGGCGTAACCAGTCGCAACCCGGAAAAAACAGGAAGTGGAGCAGTCCCCACAACAAAATGTACGATTCTGTGCCTATCGGTACGTAACTCAAACGCCGCTGAGTAGGCTCAAGGGAATGTCGCTATGTTCAGGACGGCAACTCGCGCGCTCGGTGGTCCTTCACAAAGCGACAATTCCCTTGAGACTGCGCGGCTCCGAAATGGTTTAGTCACAATGGGGGATATGCGAGGCGGCTATGCACGGAATTTGTGGTTTTCCAGTAGTCTATGCACGAATTTTGAGAAACGCTGAAAAACGTTCAATGAGAACGTTTCCTCTGGCGATCGGGTTGAACAAAAGGTCTAAATCGATCAAATACATCTATGAGAGTCTTTATCTAAGGCTACTATGGAGCTGTTGTTTGTGTTTATGATCACTTCATAACAACCTAACAACTAAGACTAAATAGATTTATGTTCCAACTTAAATTAGTTAATAAAGACAAATAGATTAAACAAAACGTGATCCGTTCATCTTAAATGTTATAAACAGATGAAAGCCAACATGAATGTGTTGATCTTTACCTGCTGTGTTTCAGTGGTTGAGCTGCTAACAAACGTCCTCCTGCTGCTTAACGACGACACTGTTTAGAAACGACACGTTTAAGTTTTCTTTGTATTTTACTTTTATATAAATCTATGGTATTTTAAAGTGTCAACAACAGTCAGTCAACACACCATGTTGTTTTCACTACTGCATTGTGGGTATGTTCTTCTTCTGACGAACACATTGTCTAGACACCAGTTGGTATATAGCTGCCCCCTGCTGTTGGTCTCGGGTACTGTCCATTGTTTATAGACAGTAACAGTACTATGTGAGCTTCCTGACCTGTAGACAAGAGAACATCCATCTAGGAGTAAAGCAGTTCATCCAAGTAAGCAAATTAAATGATTATTATAGAAACAAAGGGTGTTAATCATTAATTTAATAAATGAACCAATTAATAATCAATAGTTCATTCATTACAGGCAAAATCTTCCCACAAATGTAAAATCCAAAAGTATTGAAATTAGCAGATCTTCAAGCTCACGAGTCACGACACGTCACATGTTTTGAGCTTGTAGATCAGCTATTTTCACAAGTCTTACACAACACTGTTGTGCAACATAATATAACATAGGGCTGATGTCCTCAATTTGTTGAAAAAAATAAACACAAAGAAAAAAACTATTACAATTATTTGATTAATCAGAAAAGTAATCTATAGACGAATTGCTTAGAAAGTCATGGATAGTTGCAGCCCTACATCCATCACAGCTTTCATCAGTGCACATTGATGCTGCACAGGTCTGATCACGTCTCATAGAAATGCAGGATACAACATACACTAATATATACCATGTTACAGGATGCAACATATACCTTGTATTAAACACGTTATTACCCATATCATTTTCAAACGATATAACTATATCAATATGTCTATGAAAGATTCAGACTGTATGGTATATTCAGACTGTGACACAGTAAGATTATCACAATTATTTCAAAGCAATGAGTTTGTCTATTGTACCAGAATGTTCTGGGAAACAGGAAACAGTTCAGTAAGATAAATTGGACTGGGTCAGGCTGACCTAAAATGGTGTAACTAATCATGAGATTTCGTTTTATTCAAGATCTAGGGCCACAAGATGGTATAAAAACACACCCACAATCCTATTTCATCAGTCCTGTCTGCAGGTATGGCTCTGTTATATTAACAAATGTTATATAGGTTCACAAAACATCTACTGATGCACAAACCTGGACACATCATCAGTGTCGTTTCCTGAGTCACTGGGTGTTTCGGGTCTTTCAACAAGCACCCTCCTCCAGAAGTCCCAACCAAGGCTGATCAGACACCGGCCTTGTCCAAGTGCCATGCTACTGCCCCCACTGTCTCTTGGGGGCTTAGGGTAGCAGGTGAGCTGTTGGCAGCAGGTGTTGGCGACACTAGGAGGCTCTGGGCACTGTGGGTTGCCTCCGGGCCTGACCAGAAGTGCGTCTGACCAGAAGTGACTTCTGTGCGCTGTGTCGTCGTTGCCGCTTTCCAACATCTCATTCTGCCTTGATGGATTTCTAAACCCTCTTGAATGTTGCAGGTTTTACCTCAGTATGTAGCTTGCTTTGGGTTCTTCCCCTCAGAAGAAGTGGTTAGGGCTGCCAACCCTCCCATCCCGGGTTGCCGTCTCTCCGGCCGTCCTCTGTCTCTCCACATGTCAACACACTCTTCGTGGTCGCCACCCACTGGTCACTGGTACTCCCAGAGTATTTCAGTTAACAAAACATCTACTGATGCACAAACTTGGACACATCATCAGTGTTGTTTCCTGGAGTCACTGGTCAACAGTATACTTCTAGAATTGCATACAGTTGCTTCCTGTCTTTTTTTACCAGCTTGCAAAGCTGGTCTAAGAATCGACAGACCTACTTTCAACACATTACAGATTTGCATTCAACACATTACAGATTTGCATTCAACACATTACAGATTTAAATTCGACACATTTGTGTGATTGGCTGTCCTTTAAGCCCCCCCCCCCTCCCCCTGCAGCTAGCCTTAGGGCCATTACTGGTCTCAGCTGTGCAAACAAAAGACCTGCTTGAATGGAATGTTAAGTAGGCCTCTCTCTCTCTCTCTCTCTCTCTCTCTCTCTCTCTCTCTCTCTCTCTCTCTCTCTCTCTCTCTCTCTCTCTCTCTCTCTCTCTCTCTCTCTCTCTCTCTCTCTCTCTCTCTCTCTCTCTCTCTCTCTCTCTCTCTCTCTCTCTCTCTCTCTCTCTCTCTCTCTCTCTCTCTCTCTCTCTCTCGGAACACTTTGATCCCTTAATTATTTTGAGTTTGAGACACGCCCCCTTCCTATACAACCCCATTATAACTTCAAACTCCATTTTTAACATGTTAGATTTATCAAAAACATCCATCCTTGTTTCTGGTGACTCACCCTACCCTCCTAATACGCGAGGGGCCGTGTTTTTTCAATTACTTTTTTCATTTATTTTTAATATTTTTTTTTGGAAAATGAAAAAATTAAATACAATAAAAAAATTAAATAGAATAAATGAAAAAAGTAATCGAAAAAACACGGCTATATAATGGGTTTGTATAGGAAGGGGGCGTGTCTGATAAAATGATTATCAAATATCTAAATACTAAATCAAGCAACTTAAAAACGGTCTGGGGGGCTCACAAAAGCCTGAGTAGACGATAAAATGACCCAAAGTTTTTTTGAAAGTGAAATATCCCTTTAATTATTTTGAGCAGTGTAGTAATGTTAAGAGATCATAGCTTGTATTTCACTTTCTTGATAATAATCCATTAGGCTTATAGCATAGTAATAAAAAATCTTGCACATCTGTGTGTGCTATAGGGCTTTGCACAGGCTTAAATGTACTATCACATCACACATCACGTAATACGACTTAATAGTGATCATAGTCATTACATTAGGTGTAATTATTAGTCATAAATCATAAAAAATACATCCCTCAGTTTACCAGCATATAATTAAAATAGGGCTGTCAAACGATTACAATTTTTAATCAGATTAATCACAGCTTAAAAATTAATGAATCTATGATTAATCACCATTCGAACTATGTCCAAAATATGCACGTTTTTTCTGTATATTGTTGTGGGAATGGAAAGATAAATGAAATAAGGCTGATATATCCATTTAACATACAGTATGTATGCATGTTTATTATAACAAAATAAACAAATCCATCAATACAGCATGGAATTATGGACAAAATCGTATCCAACGATAACAAATTATTCTAAGTCTTGGGTCTGAGAGTCTAAATCTCATCAAATGCTCAAATGCTGAACAAATAATGCACCTTGATATGAAAAGGGTTGAAAACCACTGCTCTAAACAAAATAGGACGGTGTTAGGAACATTCTTTCTTTAACACACTAACTGGCCAATTTGGCCAAAAGCCATTTCTCTTATTTGAATGAAACCTCTTTTCTTTTTTTTGTCAAACCAAAAGGAACATGGCCAACACAACATGGCCTACACAATTACATGTGGCCCTCTTTATTCATCCTTTAGCCAGTTGCTGAGGCACACCAACTTGTCCACATTTTCTGAGAGTAAAGCTGACCGCTTCTTTTGCACAATGTGACCTGCAACTGAGAAGAGTCTTTCACATGGAACTGTGGATGCAGGAGTGGCTAGATATTTGCGAGCCAGTGGGGCCAGCTGGTCATGAGCTCCTGCATGAGATGCCCACCACTGCAAGGGACAGTCCTCCATACTAGTGGTGGGCTCTGCTCTGTACCTGTGTATGGCTCTGTCAGGCTGTAACTCTTCCTCCGATTCTGAATCTGAGCCCAACTGTAGAAGAATGTTCATTTTCTTCTTGGGTGGTCCATCTTCAGAAGTGTGGGGAGATCTTCTGGGTGGTGAATGCAGCATGCCTCCAAGTGTGGTCCACACCGCTTCTCTGTCTGTCTTGGGCAGGCTCTTTAAGTCTTTAAAGCGTGGATCCAGTGCCGTCGCCATCTTGAGCCATGCATTGTTGGTATGTTCTTGGCGGGAGGCTAGGTCTTCCTTGAATTTTCCCTTGAATCTCACCACATATGCAGGGTCCTCATCAGAAACTTCCATTACGCGACGCAAGTGGCAGAGGCCAGGTAGTACCACAGAACAGGAGACGTAGGCCTCCCCACCCAGAAGCTCAGTTAAATACCTGCAGTGGAATTCACTCACACACACACACACACACACACACACACACACACACACACACACACACACACACACACACACACACACACACACAGACAGACAGAGAGACAGACACACACGCACACAGAGGGAGAGAGACAGACAGACAGACAGACAGACAGACAGACAGACAGACCCACACACACAGGAGAGACAGAGACAGAGAGAGAGAGAGAGAGAGAGAGAGAGAGAAAAGGAACACAAGTAAATTACTTGGACACAAGTTGTTACATTTAAAGGTAGATTAACGTTCAATATGAATTTAATTTCAGCCTACAATGGATGGTCATTATATGATGGAAGGCTTACCTGCAGGGCTCTAGAAGGGTCTCCAGTTTCTGGATTTTGTCCCATTCTGGTGGCGTCAGCATAACAAGTTTATGCTGCTGTTGATCCAGGGTTGCTTGTATTGCAGCTTTGTTGCGGATCAAGCGCTTGACCATTTCCAACGTAGAATTCCACCGCGTTGGAACGTCTTGGATCAGTGGCTCCTCCGTCTGTTGGAGTTCCTTTTGTTCTACGTGCAGCTCCGCTGTGTTAGCCGGGCTGTGCTTGAAATGGCCCACAATTTTGTGACACTTGGCCAACGCACCGACGAATCCGCTGTCAGCGAGACTCACAGTGATGCTTCTCTGTAAGATGTGGGCAATACAGGGCATGTGCTCATACAGCATAATACGAGCCGCAGCAATCATATTGCGCGCACTGTCAGTCCCTACGGTTGTAACTTTCCCTTCAATGTCCCACTTGCGTGCAACAGTTTCGAACTGTTTTGCACACGCCTCCGCAAAGTGACGTTCTTCTGTTTTCATTACAGTTAGCGCAAATGATTGCAATTCCCATGTCTCAGTGATTTGATGTGCAGTTACTCCCAGGTAGTTATTGTTACTCACTGACGTCCAGTGGTCTCCTGTCAGGGCGACATAATCCGCTTGAGCTAAAGCCTCTTTTCTTTTCTCCTTTTCAGTGTCATAGAGTGTGTGGATTCTGGTCATTATTGTGCCTCTTGATGGTGGCTTGTAGGATGTGTCGAGGGACGCAACTTTCAAAACATCGGCAAAGCCCTTGTCTTCAACTATGCTAATAGGTCTACAGTCCTTTGCAACCCATTTGGCAATTGTGTTGGTTAATTTATCCGAGGTGGACTTGCTTACTGACCTGCGTTCATTCAGCGTGGTCTGACGCAGGCCAGGTGTTGCACTGGAAGCCGAAGCCCCAACAAACGCATGCTTAGCGTTGAGATGGTACTTTAAGCTTGAAGTGCTGCGGTGGAACTGAAACTCCTTCTTGCAGTGCCTGCAAACAACTATTTGCTTATTTATTGTTCCATCTACGTTCTTTTTTAACTCAAATTCCCCATCCAGAGGGCCAACCTGATCGTGTTTCTTCAGATTACTTGACTGAAAGAAACTCTTGTCACAATGTTTACAATGGAAAGGTTTTTCTCCAGTGTGGATACGCTCGTGTGTCTTCAAATAACTTGACTGAATGAAACTCTTGTCACAATGTTCACAAGGGAAAGGTTTTTCTCCAGTGTGGACACGCTGGTGTGTCTTCAGGTCATATGACCGACTGAAACTCTGGTCACAATGTTTACAATGGAAAGGTTTTTCTCCAGTGTGGACACGCTGGTGTTTCTTTAGGTCACCTGAACAACCGAAACTCTTGTTACACAGTTTACAGAGGAAAGGTTTTTCTCCAGTGTGGACACCTCCACTTGTCTCCCCCCAATCATCACTGTCTTCAGTGACTTCAGTGTCAGATTCAAGTTCAAGTTCAATTTCAGAGCAGTGTGAAGAGAAGTGTTCATCATCAACTTCACTTTTCACTACTAGTAATGTCAACATTGATCCATCAGGCTCCTCTGGTCTTTGAAGTATCTCCTCCTGTTCCTCTTTAATGTGTGGAGGCTCTGGTTCCTCCTGGAGCAGACTGGTGCTCCTCTTCTGTTCAGGAGAAAACGCATGCTTAGCGTTGAGATGGTACTTTAAGCTTGAAGTGCTGCGGTGGAACTGAAACTCCTTCTTGCAGTGCCTGCAAACAACTACTTGCTTATTTATTGTTCCATCTACGTTCTTTTTTAACTCAAATTCCCCATCCAGAGGGCCAACCTGATCGTGTTTCTTCAGATTACTTGACTGAAAGAAACTCTTGTCACAATGTTTACAATGGAAAGGTTTTTCTCCAGTGTGGAAACGCTGGTGTGTCTTCAGATGACTTGACCGACTGAAACTCTTGTCACCAGATGGTGGAATGGAGGCAGACAGATGAGCTGGCCATCTATCCTCCGGTTCCAATAGGAAAGGGGGTCTGGCAGTCCACCGACTGGGTTCAGCAAGGTGTTGGAGAGTTTTCCCACGGGTAATATCATCAGCGGGATTCTGGGCGCTGTTGACGTATTTCCAGTCATCGACCTTCGTCAGCTCTTGAATCTCTGCGATACGTGTCCCAACGAAGACTTTATACCTGCAGGATTCGGACTTGAGCCAGGTGAGTACTGTGGTGGAATCACTCCAGTAAGTGACTTTCTCTATTGGCAGGGTGAACTCGGCCATTAAGGTAGTGGCCAGCTGGGCACCAGACAGGGCGGCACTGAGTTCCAGTCGAGGCATGGAGGTTTGGCGCTTTGGTGCGACCCGGGACCGTGCCATGATGAAGGACACATGGATGTTTCGGTCTTCATCTGTCACACGGAGGTACGAGACTGCACCATATGCCCGTTCAGACGCGTCACAGAACACATGGAGTTCATATCTGGATCCCGGTCGGTCAGCACCTGATGGCACATAACACCTTGGCATTTGCACCTTCTCGATCTCTGATAACTCTGACTCCCAGGACGTCCATCTCTCCACCAACTCAGCCGGATGGATAGGTTCATCCCAGTCCCTCTTGGTGTGCCACAGGTCCTGGACTAGTACCTTGGCTCGAGTCGTATATGGGAGAATGTAGCCCAGCGGGTCGTATTGGCTGGCTAGGGTCCGGTATATGCTGCGTAGCGTGGGGGTCTCTGTGCTCAGAGCAGAGCGGTGCCGGTAACCCAGGGTATCTGGAACGCAGCTCCATCTCAGTCCTAGAGTGGACTCTTGAGGGTCAGTTCCGGATTGGGAGAGCCACAGGTCAGTGCTGTTTGACCTAGCTTCTGGTGGAAGATGCTGGACGACTTCTGCTGCATTGCTAGCCCACTGGCGCACCTCGAAGCCTCCTTTGGCCAAGACACAGCGGACTTTGTCCAGGAGGGCTTTGGCTTCTGCAGTGGAGGGCAGGCTCTGTAGGCAATTGTCCACATAGAATGCCTTCTCTACAGAGTCCTGGATTTCGGGACAACTGTCCGGATGGTCTCTGGCATGTCGTTGGAGAGCATATATGGCGCAGCAAGGGCTGCATGTCGTGCCGAAGGGGAGTACACGCCATTCATAGACGGTGGGAATAGCATCTTTCACTTCTCTCCATATGAAACGCAGCAGTGCAGTGTCTGAAGGCAGCAGGCGTATCTGGTGGAACATGGACTTTATGTCTCCGCTGATGGCCGTAGAATGCTGCCGGAACCGGATGAGGACCCCAAGCAAGGAGGGACCCAGGGTTGGCCCAGGAAGCAGACAGTCATTCAGGCTTTGTCCAGCAACCCGGAAGGAGCAATTGAAGACAAGACGGTTCTTTCCACCGTGCTGTCGGACGATATGATGAGGAAGATGCCAGCTCTCACTCTGAGAATTCTCCCCATCACCTGCTGGCACCACCTCGGATACATATCCTGCCTTCACCAGCTTCTGGATCTCGTTGTTGTGGACTTCAGCCAGCTCCGGGTTCCTTTCCAGTCTACGCTCGGTTCCACGCAGTAGTGGGAGGACGACCCCTGGTGTAGTGCAGAGAGGAGGGTGGTTGGGAACTCTCAACAGTGGGGTTGCGTACCGTTGGACTTCCTCACTCTCAGGGATGATGGTGGTGCACTTGTCCAGAAGGTCCATGGCATAGGTGTCATGCTTGGATCGTGTTACCTCCTTGGGGTTCCGATGTGGGAACGTGTCCATTTTCCAGAGTAACTCCACATTCCGAAGGAGCTCAGCGGAGAGGTTAGGGGATGGAGCTGGGCTGCTCCTTGTGAAGAGTGTCCATGCTTGCTGTACCCCATGGGCATGAGTGAAGGGATGGGCTGGACCTTGTACTGCCCAGCCCAAGGATGTGTGGATGGCGACAGGCCCTCCTGTAGGCCCCGTCACCACAGGCTCGATCGGGGTAATGAGACCCGGGTAGTCGGACCCGATAAGGAGGAGAGGCTTCACGTTGTCCAGGTTAGGCAGTGGGAGTCCCTCAAGGTGGGCATAGTGCTTCTGCAGGGCACTCCCTTGACAGGTGTGTTCAGCAAGATCGAGTTCTTTAGCAGTGAAGGCATTTTCAATCGGATACACCAGGTCAGGTCGACCGGTAGGGGAAATGGAGAAGGCTACTGTTGTGCCCTTCACCTGAAGCACATCTTGTCTCACCGTCCGTAGGTTAAGGGTCTCTGGCGTCCCCTTCAGGTTAAGCTGCTGGACTGCAGCCGGGAGAATGATGGTCCTTTCAGAACCATCATCTAAGACGGCAAACACATCTGTGCTTCGTTGTCCATTCCTTAAGGTGACCTTCACCACCTTTAACATGACCTTGGCTGAACAGCTGGGTTGGTCAACGTACAGCTTCTTGGTTGCTGCTCCCACCATATACATGCTCTGCTCCTTTTGGAAGTGAGGTATGGTATCATGCAGAATGGTTAGGTGGATCTCCTTGCATCGGTTGCAAGGTCTCTTTAAGGTGCAGGTCTCCACCTTATGGGTCCGGGCACACTTGCAGCATCGGTCACCGGCGGTGATCCAAGCGGTTAGCTGGGGCTGAGTGAGCTTTTGGGCTTTGGGACAGGAGCCCAGGAAGTGGCCTTTGGCATTGCAGTAAGGGCAATAGGGCTGGAATCTGGGGCTCTGGAACTTGGGGCTCTTGCTTTCCTGAGGAGAGGCGTTCTTCCCGTCCTCAGTGCTGAAGTACATGGTTGTGGGGTTAGGCTTTCGGGGAGGAGCTTTCCTGTCTTCAGACTCCTTCCTCACCGCCGCAGTAGTGGCTGAGGCGGTGGCCTGTTGGGCAATGATCTTGGCTTTGGCTTTAACTTCCAGCCAATTGGCCAGATCTTTAAGGACATATGTACGGCTTGAGCCCTCCTTCAGAATGCTTCGTTTCAAACAATGTTCAATAAAGTTGTCCCGGAGGTAAGGGGGAAGCTTGCAGAGCAGTTTTTCCACATGGGAACCACATTTAAGTTCATTGCAGTTTCCTCCCTCGACGGACTCCAGCATGGAAGTCAGGGACCGGACTGCTAAGGCAAGGTTCTGGAAAGCAGTAGCGTCCCCTGCTCTGACAGCAGGTCCTTCAAATATCCTATTGAGCTCATTTTGGACCAGCTGACGAGGCTCTCCATATCTCGCCTTCAGGGCTTGGAGGGCTGATGTATATGGAGTTGGGGAGTGCATATAGGATTTGGCCAGGGTGTAGGCACTGGGAAGATGGAGATGATCCAGCAGTACCTGGTATTTATATTGTTCAGAGAGATGACTGTGGATCCCGAGCAAGCTTTTCAGGGCCATCTCCAGCAGAATGAAGTCACTTTCCTTCCCACTCTCGAAGTAAGGGAGTTTGGGCCGGGGGACTCCATACGCTGAGGCCACCAGCAGTTCCATAAGTCCGGGTGCCTGTCCATCTTGGGCAAACTGTAAAGCAGCAACAGGTGAGGGGTTGTTCTGCACCACGTTGGTGCGTCCATGTTCACGGGATAGCTGATCTGCTGGTACATTGGAGAGAACAGATTCTGGTCGAGGGAGCCTCTGAACGGTAGGTGGTGGTAGTTGCCGATAAGGAGACAGATTGGATTCTTCATGCATAGATGGCGTAGGAGTTCTGAGCATCCCATCCGAGATGATGAGTCGGTGCGGCTGCTCTCTCCCATCCTCCCTCGACGACTCCGCATTGAAGGGTCCAACGCCAGGCGCCGCTCTCCCGCTCTCCTGTCTGCTGACGTTCTGTTGGTTGATGGACACTTGTTGGTCTGCGTAGGCCTGTGGGTCGACGGATGCCTGCTGTTCATCGACATCCTCCTGATGGTTGACGTCCTCCGACAGTTGGTTGACGCCCTCAGGTTGGTTGCCCTCCTCCGGTCCCAGATCCTCTTGTTCGTTCCTCTCCAGGAAGGAGGAGACGAGCCGGGCCTCTTCCAGTTTCTGTTTGGCATATCTTAGACGCCGCTGTTGAGTCAGGTGCTTGGCGATGTACTCCCGCTCCTGCAGGTCCCTCCGAGTCCGCTCCTCCAGGATGCGACATCTCTCGTCCGCAGCTCGGTCCTCTTCGATTTGACATTCGATCTCTTGTAACGCCATTAGTCGCTTCCTTTCCTTTAGTGCGGCAACTTGGGTTTCGAATAGGGCCAATGACCGACCGCTGTGGTGACTTCTCTGGCTGGAGGCTCCGGAGCGGTGGCCGGAACTTGCCCGGCTGGCGGCTACTTCCACCACCTGTCCGTTGGGTGCAGGTGGCCCTTGTTCTGGCACGAACGCTGTAGGTGCCGGTTCTGGCCGCTCCATCCTCCGGTGGTGGTGAGGCAACCCTTCAACCAATAAGGAGGGTGCTTGTTGACTCATCTGGTGTCTGGTTGACTTGGCTATAGTGGAAACTGAAGCCTTTCCCTGGAGCGGCTTCTTCGGCTTAGTTCCTGGCTCTTTCACCTCCACTTGAACCTCTCTCTCCTCCCCTCCATTCTCCTCTTCAGCTTCAAGCAAGGGTATGTCTCTGGTCTCCTCTTGACCTGCCATTGGTTCAGTCAGATCCCGTTCGAAGGACCATTGAAAGAATGTCTATGGGGTTATTGTTCAGGTGGAGTGACTGACAGGGGTGAGCAGGTAATGGCCACCGGCCAGGCTGACCATATATGGAAATGAGAGGAGGCAGAGACAGAGAGCTCGAGTTAACCCCGGTGGGGTATATTTAGTTTGTTTGGTAGACGCACACATGGACCGGTTTGGAGAATGGTGGATTGGTGAAGAACAGGAGGTTTACTGTTTGTGGTGAGGATCTGAACCAGAGTGAGTGGAGTAGGTGTGGTTAAATAGTCCCCAGCAGCTGGGTGCGGCCGGAGAGCAAGCTGCCATTCAATCCTGATTGATTGAGGTGATTTGAGATGACATCATGCAGTTTACATGTTTGACTAATAAAGTATTAAATCAATCAATCAATCAAGATGTGAGCTCTAATTTGGGAGTAAGTGAGGCTGTAGGCCAAGCTATATACAACTGGATGTGTCTGTCTGTATGTACAGTATGTATGTATGTCACCTCCAAAGTAGACCAATCATAGCTCATGCCACTAAGTGCATGACGTTATGAACCAGAAGCACCTCCAAACACAAAAGCTTGACATGTCTGGTGAAAGTTAATGGGTCGTAGTTTAAAATCAGACCCTGTACAGTATGTCTACAAGTTAGTCTGTGAATCTGACTGTGTGTCTGGTGCTAATTTCCAGACAATTGGACTCGAGTCATAGTGACTCGAGTCGAGTCTGACTCGAGTCGCATATTTGACGACTTGCGACTCGACTCGTACTTTGAATGTAAAGACTTGCGACTCGACTCGGACTCAGAAGGTAAAAGACCAACGAGACTTGAGACTCGACTCCGACTTGCTAGCCAATGACTCCCGACTCGACTCAACTCGAGACAAGATGACTCGGATGACTTGTTTTGTTTTTTCCCTGTGAATGATCTGTGTGTGTACTGTGCAAACGCCACCGCCACCCCCAGCGGAGGCATTGTGATTCTACGACGGCTGCCGTCCAGTTATCATCAGTGCCAGTGTTGCCAGATTCTGTGAGGAAAAACAAGCAACCAGGTCTAGGAAAACCAGCCCAAAAGAAGCGAGTCAAGCGACTATGGGCCACATGAGCATTCTAACATATACATCAGCTATTTGAAAATAGCAGATCTACAAGCTCACAACGCGTCGCGATGCGACGCGTTGTGAGCAAGACAGAACAAGGCCAGAAACTCAGCTGACCAATTATTATTAGTTGTCTCAGAGTTTGTGAGGCAAATAGAACGTCCCTCCCTGCACTTTCCCACGATTTTGTAACCCTTTTTCACCTGGTGCCAATTTTCTAAGTGAGCGGTGAAGTGGGCGCTACACTCCCCCCAACAGCCTAGGGAGCCCAAGGCCGAGCTCGTGCCTCCTTCAATGCATGAGAGCCATCTGACCTTCTTGTCACCTGACAAGGTGGGAGTTTCCCCAGTAGGACGTAGCGCGTGGAAGGAACACGTTATTCCAACCAGTTTCCTACCCCACAATCAGGCACCCCGGCTGTCATGGGGGAGGTGGTATAGCGACCAGGATCACTACATGTTTTTGTGAGGGTATTAACTACCCTAGGAGACACGGGGAGAACATGCAAACTCCACACAGAGTAGGCCCTTTCGCCAACCCCACCTAGGGTATGGGCGCTGATGACGCGGAGGAGAGAACACGCCCCCAGCGCCCACAGCCTCCCCGGCGGGAATCGAACCCAGAACCTTCTAGCTGTTAGGTGACAGCGCTACCGACTGCACCACCGTTCCCCCGGCTCCAAGCAGTTTTTCTTTTGTATTGCATTTGTGAAAAAGAGGACGTGCTTTTGGATATTGTAATGACACATAAAACATGTTAAAAAGAAATATTGAGTGATATTTATAATGGCTATGAATATCTGGATATTATCATTGTTATATTTGTTTGCCAAGATTATCGTATAGTGACAGTACGTACTGAGGTGTGGGTGGTCTTCAGGTTCCTCTTGTTTAATAGAAATGTCTCTGGCTGAGTCTGGAGAGTTCATCTTCACCTGCAGTCTGGACTCCACACACTGGTCTGAAATGAAACAATTGAATAAGGACTTTAATAACTGGAGACCCAGTGGTGTCAAAAATAGCATTCATATTTGCATAATGTAAAGGCAATATGGCCTAAGATCAACTCTCCAACATATGCATCTCGGGTGCAAAGATTACGAGGTTTATGCAGTATATTAGTGAATAATAATAATAATAATTTAAAGTAAAGATAATAAGCTGAAAGTAGCCCATCTGTTTTTAACATTTCTGCAGCCAAGCTTCCTTATACGCCCACCTCATCACCAAGAATGATTACTATAGGACAGTAATATGGACCTTTGATGTGTCAGAGTTGTAGCAATGAAAACACTGAAAACATAGGGAGGGTGCAAACAAAGTTTAAGTTATAATTACTTCATCAGTACTGAGGATGTCCAACAATTATAACAAATATTTAAACTAGAATAAGTGCTCCTCGGAGCACAGGTCTCTGCCAGGTCAGGTATGTTATTGTGGGACAGCAATGTTCGTAATTTACCAATCAGGATGGAATATGGACGGATTCGTCTTGATCACTTGACTATAGAGATAATGTGTACCGATTTGCACGATGTTGGAACGAAATTTGTAGGAGCAATTTTGTAATTTAGCAAAGATCGGCCTCCTGGTGGCGCTATAATAGGGCAATATTAAAAAGTTTGGCATTTGTTCCTCAACATAGTGCAAATGTGAGAGCAAAGTTTCACCAAAATCGGATGCTTCGTTCATGATTTGCGGCATTTTGTTCAAAACGAGCCACTCCTGCAAACTTTAGATGCCAATCTTAGCCAATCAGGATAGAATATGAAAAATCTAACAGATCCGTCTTGATCACATGACTATAGAGATCATGTGTACCGATTTGCGTGAAATGTAGATAAAATCTGAAGGAGTAATATCAAAACATGTGTTTTACATAAGTCGGCCTCCTGATGGCGCTAAAAAAGTCAGATGTGAAGCATTTAGGGCAAAGGTTTTTCCGTGGCGTCTAGGGAGTGTGCATACAAAGTTTTACACAGATCGGTGCAGTTATAGATTAAACAACAAACCGGCCTGTTATAGCGCCATCATGAGGCTGATTTAAACATTTTCAAGTGGTATTTTTTCCTTGGCCTAGTGGGAATGTGCGTGCAAAATTTCACGAAAGTTGCACACTGTGTTCATGATTTCAGGCATTTTGTTCAAAACGGAGCAATCCTGCAAACTTTGGAAGCCAATCATAGCCAATCAGGAAGGAATATGAAAAATCTGAAAGACCAAATTTGTTTAATGACTATATAGAGATACTGTGGACTGATTTGCGTGATGTTTGGAAAAAATCTGCAGGAGTACTGTCAAAAAAATTGTTTTGCAAAAATCTGCCTCCGGGTGGCGCAATAACAGGCCCATGTGAACCATTTGGGAAAAAGGTTCTGCTCTGGCATCCAGGGAGTGTGTGTGCACAGTTTCGCTGTGATCAAGGCAATGGTGCCGGAGATTAGCTGTTCACAGACGGACGGACGGACGGGCAGGGTGCAAAACATAGTCTCGGCCATGTCTTCGGCATGGATGAGACAAAAATGAATACATGAAAATATTGTGCTGCATTTCACAATGACACTCTAGTTTTGTCTTGTGTTTTGTTATAAGCACCCGCTAATTTACATATGTGTACTTTCACCACTCCCTGCAGCCCAAAGTCAAGTGCCAAAGTGTCAAGTCTGTTGTAACAGCTCGACTACAACATAACAGAAAATATGAAAGAAAGACACATGAAACTTACTGAGGTGTTGGTGGTCTTCAGGTTCCTCCTGTTTAATAGAGATAGCCCTGGCTGAGTCTGGAGAGTTCATCTTCACCTGCAGTCTGGACTCCACACACTGGTCGGAAATGAAGGAATTGAAAAGGACATTACTGACTGGACAAAGTAGTCTCCAGTTATGAAACTAGAGACTACTCCCCCATCTAAAAACATTTTGTGCCAGGGGCCTTACCAGATTTGTGTTGTAGAAATGTTTCAAGATTCTTTTTAAAATCGCAGATCTACAAGCTCATAACGTGTCGTGACTCGTGTTGTGAGCTTGTAGATCGTCTATTTTCAAATATCTGATGCATAGGTTTAATGTGGCCTATAGTCGCTTCTTTGGCTTGTTTTCATAGACCTAGTTGCTTATTTCTCTCGCAAAATCAGGCAACACTGTACAGCATGACAAATGTTTAACTTGACTTGACAATTACATTAACATTACTGTGGACAGTGTAAAGATCCTACTCATGTACTAGCCTTGATAGAAGACTGTCATATATTATCTGACAGTCTTGGAGTAGGTTCAAAATAGTCTTTGCACTTTCACACTTGGGGTCCGTACATCTACATACTGTAAGCGTTCAGATTTCATTCAAATATAAAGTGCTTATCCCATGGCCACGGATGTTACAATACTGTACGGGCCCTCAGAAGTACCCGTATCTGCCGTATTGTTCAATAAAAAGCATTTTAATCCTGATCGGTGGCAATTTTCTTCATAGTTATAAAAATGTATCAGAGTGCAATACACCTCCCAGCCGATAGGATCACGAAGCTGAAAGCATAGGAGGCCATAGCCCTGAAACATGACTGTCATACCATGACAGTCATGGTGCCGAGTCCCCCTGGTTTATAGTGGTGTTCGATTTTTTTACATTGCGAACTCTCACATGTACATAAACGTTCAGATTTCAAATATAAAGTGCTTACGAGCCTTGTAACATCCGTGGCTCAGGGTTAAGCACTTTATATTTGAAACCTGAACGTTTATATAGATGTACGGGTTGTAAATGGAGAAAGTGACAAAACCAGGTTGAAGTTCCGTCATGACGCTATAGTGACAGACGAGCGTCATGTGAACCATGTCTACTCATGTACAAGCTACGTTTGCACCTCATTGCTTTAAGTACTGCTTGTTGTGTTTTTCTGATCACATGAATTATAATCTAGCAAGTAACAACAATTACATTTATGTTCCATATTGAGTCAATAAATACAAATGAAACCCAACATGAATGAGTTGATCTTTACCTGCTGTGTTTCAGTGGTTGAGCTGCTAACAAACGTCCTCCTGCTGCTTAACGACGACACTGTTTAGAAACGACACGCTTAAGTTTTCTTTGTATTTTACTTTTATATAAATCTATGGTATTTTAAAGTGTCAACAACAGTCAGTCAACACACCATGTTGTTTTCACTACTGCATTGTGGGTATGTTCTTCTTCTGACGACCACTTTGTATAGACGCCAGTTGGTGTATAGCTGCCCCCTGCTGTTGGTCTTGGGTACTGTCCATTACAGTAACAGTACTATGTGACCTTCCAGACCTGTAGACAAGAGAACATCCATCTAGGAGTAAAACAGTTCATCCAACTAATACATTTCATTTATTATTAATTTATTTATTTTGGGGGTGTCATTATTTGAAAAAAAAAAAAGAAAACTTCCAGAGCTTAAAGAAAAGTGAAAAGAGCCGATCTACAAGCTCACAACGTGTTATGATGCGATGCATTTTGAGCTTGTAGATCAGCTACTTTCACTAGTCTCGTGGGACACTGGTGTGCAAAATAGTATAAAATAAGGCTAAAGTAATTGATAGATTTGTTGATCGATATATATATTAAAAAATATACAAATATATTCTTGATTTTTTGATTAATCAGGAAAGTAATGTATAAAATAATCGTGAGGAAATTCATGGATAGTTGCAGCCCTACATCCATCACAGCTTTCATCAGTGCACATTGATGCTGCACAGGGTCGATCACGTCTCATAGAAATGCAGGCTACAACATATATATACCAACATACCATGTTACATGATAAATATTTGTTAAAAAAAAAGAACATATATGTTCAGACTGTGACACAGTAAGAACATCACAAGTTATTTCTTTTCGCAGAAATATTGTTTATATGAATCATTGCAGGAGAAGAGAATGATGGAATGCATGTTCCAGAGAGTTCATAGTTTGGTTATTGTACCAGAATGTTCTGGGAAACAGGAAAAAGGTTCTTAAGATTTATTGAATGTAATGGATGAATTGCATTGGGTCAGGCTGACCTAAAATGGTCTTAACTAATCATGAGATTTCATATTATTTAGTGCTAAGATCTAGGGCCACAAGAAGGTATAAAAACACACCCACAATCCTATTTCATCAGTCCTGTCTTCAGGTATGGCTCTGTTATATTAACAAATGTTATATAGGTTCACAAAACATCTACTGATGCACAAACTTGGACACATCATCAGTGTCGTTTCCTGAGTCACTGGGTGTTTCGGGTCTTGCAACAAGCACCCTCCTCCAGAAGTCCCAACCAAGGCTGATCAGACACCGGCCTTGTCCAAGTGGCATGCTACTGCCCCCACTGTCTCTTGGGGGCTTAGGGTAGCAGGTGAGCTGTTGGCAGCAGGTTTTGGCGACACTAGGAGACTCTGGGCGCCTGGCTCCTCCTGCATCTGACCAGAAGTGACTTCTGTGCGTTGTGTCGTCGTTGCCGCTTTCAAACATCTCATTCTGCCTTGATGGATTTTTAAACCCTCTTGAATGTTGCAGGTTTTACCTCAGTATGTAGCTTGCTTTGGGTTCTTCCCCTCAGAAGAAGTGGTTAGGGCTGCCAACGCTCTCCATCCCGGGTTGCCGTCTCTCCGGCCGTCCTCTGTCTCTCCAGATGTCAACACACTCTTCGTGGTCGCCACCCACTGGTCACTGGTACTCCCAGAGTATTTCAGTTAACAAAACATCTACTGATGCACAAACTTGGACACATCATCAGTGTTGTTTCCTGGAGTCACTGGTCAACCGTATACTTCTAGAATTGCATACAGTTGCTTCCTGTTTAGTCTTTTTTCTTATGTGTTCCTTTCCTCTATATTCTTTCTCTATTTTAACTCTTCCTGTAACAGTAGATGTTGAGAGCTTGTACAAAGAATGATCTCACCCACTTTGATCCCTTAATTATTTTGAGTTTTCATGAACTGTGTATATACTGCTAACAAAAAACTACTCAAAAGAATTAAGGGATATGTGTTCCCTTAATTATTTTGAGCAGTGTAGTAATGTTAAGAGATCATTGCTTGTATTTCACTTTCTTGATAATAATCCATTAGGCTTATAGCATAGTAATAAAACATCTTGCACATACTGTATGTGTGTGCTATAGGGCTTTGCACAGGCTTTAATTTACTATCACATCACACATCATGTAATACGACTTAATAGTGATCATAGTCATTACATTAGGTGTAATTATTAGTCATAAATCATAAAAAATACATCCCTCAGTTTACCAGCATATCATTAAAATAATTGAAATGGTTTGATTGATTGATTGACATACTTAACAGACCTTAACGTCCACTCCATAGTATATCATGTACAGTATTAATACATCTGCTGCTATGCTCACACACAACAACAGATTGATACTGTAGCTATGAGGTCTATGAAGATGCTTGGCATATTGCGAATAATCTGTCCACTGGTTCATCCCTCGTCTCATTTAACTCTTTATTTTAGTTTAATTTTCCCACATATTAACTGCTGTAATATTGTTTGGGCTGCTACTTATCCTACATATTTAACTAAACTACTCATCATTCAAAAGAGGTTTTTGAGATCTCTCACTCAAATAGACACGAGCCATCTGCACCTCTCTTTATTGCCCTTTGACAAGGTTCATGTTTTTCAAACCTGCTTATTTATGTTCAAATTTAAAAAATGTAAACAAGACCTTCCTTATTCATTTCATATTTTATTTTCATGTTACTTCTGATGTTCACTCTTACCCCACAAGGCAAAGTGATGATTTTAATTTACCTTTTTGTCGTACTTCAAAACATAAACATTTCATCACATTTAGAGGCCCTCAGTTGTGGAGCTCGCTAGATGCATCTCTCAAGTCTTCACTATCCTTCCCAATATTTAAGAAACATCTAAAACAATATCTAATTTCTTCCTTACTATAGTCCATTGATTTAGTCATCTTCACAAAATTGTTTATTCTTTTTTTGTTTTGTTTGTCTTTTTCTTCTTTTGAGCAGTTTTTGTGTTTTTATTTCTTTATTTGCACTACTGCTCCCCTTGGAAATTTGTGTTTTTTTTGTTTTTATTGGTTTTTATTGAACTTTTAATCCAGTTGTTTTAATGAACTCTCCCATGAAGGAAAGGATTCCAAATAAGCCATCCGGCTTCTTCCTTTCCTCGCACAGCAACTTGTCTTTCAATATGTATTGTTTCTATACAGTATTTGTTATATAAATGTGCTAATAAACTATAAACTATAAACACACCTTTACATCTTACCCCAGGTACTATGTGTAAATATGTAGATCATTTGTTTGTCTTTGATTGATCTCTCTCCCCCTGCCGGCCCCCTTCTTCTTTTTCCTTTCATTTTATCTATGGAAATAAAAACAGAACTTGCACAAAAACTAATTTCACCCACTTTTTTATTTCTGTAGTGTAAACCTGTTGTGTGACAATAAAGCTGATTCTGATTCACGTCACAATTTAATAATGTAATACAACTTAATAATGATCATAGCTATTTCATTAATTGTAACAATTACGGTCATAATTCATAAAACATACATGTAGAAAGGTAATTGAAATGATGCCACATTCATTGCACATGCACACAGCACAATGACATCAAATCATGATATAAAAACTCAAATTCTGGAAAAACAGTCCTAGATTATATGATCAATATGGTTTACATGGTCATTTACATTATAAATAAATAACACCACAATCATTTGGAATAACTTTAAGTAAAAGAAGAAAGAAAAAACGTAACTGTTAACACTAAACCTTTGTAGATTGTAGTATTGTTTTAAAATAAGAAAAACAAAAGAGATGGAGAATGACTCCACAAGATGAGTCCTAATTAGGGATGTCCGATATTATCGGCCTCCCGATATTATCGGCCGATATTAGCATAAAAATTGATATCGGGAATTTCTTTTTTTTTTTGCTTTATAAATAAGTTACAGGAGTTCTTACTGTATATGGTGTGTGTGATATGAAATTTGAGCTTACCCTAATCACAATAATCCCCGCATATATCGGTATCGGTTGATATCGGTATCGGTAATTAAGAGTTGGACAAAATCGGTATATCGGTTATCGGTAAAAAAGCCAATATCGGACAACCCTAGTCCTAATGGAAACTTCTACTGACAAGAGCATTATAAATCTCCATGATAGTTTTTCCTGTCTATCCAACTCCCTGACAACATACAGCTGTTTAATTTGATCCTCCCAGTGAGCTGATTTATAGTGGAACGTTTTTTTTCTCTCCCTTAGTGAGAATGCACCGATATCTTTTCAGAGTACTTACCTGACTGAAACTCTTCTCACACTGTTAACACTGTGACAAGAGTTTTCTCCAGTGTGGACACACTGGTGTGTCTTCAGTTGGCGTGATTCACGGAAACTCTTGTCACAATGTTTACAGTGGAAAGGTTTTTCTCCAGTGTGGATACGCTGGTGTTTCTTTAGGGAACCTGACCCACTGAAACTCTTGTCACAATGTTTACAGTAGAAATGTTTTTCTCCAGTGTGGATACGCTGGTGTGTATTCAGATTACTTGATGAAATGAAACTCTTGTCACAATGTTTACAGTGGAAAGGTTTTTCTCCAGTGTGGATACGCTGGTGTGTCTTCAGATGACTTGACTGACAGAAACTCTTGTCACAATGTTTACAGTGGAAAGGTTTTTCTCCAGTGTGGATACGCTGGTGATTCTTTAGGGAACCTGACCCACTGAAACTCTTGTCACAATGTTTACAGTAGAAAGGTTTTTCTCCAGTGTGGATACGCTGGTGTGTCTTCAGATTACTTAATGAAATGAAACTCTTGTCACAATGTTTACAAGGGAAAGGTTTTTCTCCAGAGTGGATGCGCTGGTGTCTCTTCAGATACCTTGACTGAAAGAAACTCTTGTCACAATGTTTACAAGGGAAAGGTTTTTCTTCAGAGTGGAAAGGTTTTTCTCCAGAGTGGATACGCTGGTGTTCCTTTAGGTCACCTGATCCACTGAAACTCTTGTCACAATGTTTACAGTAGAAAGGTTTTTCTCCAGTGTGGATACGCTGGTGTGTCTTCAGATTACTTGATTGAATGAAACTCTTGTCACAATGTTTACAATGGAAAGGTTTTTCTCCAGTGTGGACACCTCCACTTGTCTCCCCCCAGTCATCACTGTCTTCAGTGACTTCAGTGTCAGATTCAAGTTCAACTTCAACTTCAGAGCAGTGTGAAGAGATGTGTTCATCATCAACTTCACTTTTCACTGCTAGTAATGTCAACATTGATCCATCAGACTCCTCTGGTCTCTGAAGTATCTCCTCCTGTTCCTCTTTAATGTGTGGAGGCTCTGGTTCCTCCTGGAGCAGACTGGGGCTCCTCTTCTGTTCAGGAGAATCCTCCTCTTTACACACAACCATGTGCAGGATGTCTAGGAGCAGAAAAATAACATGATGGTGAACACGGGATTCCTAAAATGTAAATCTATTGTTCTATCTTCCATGTACATAGCTATTACCTACTGAGACTGACAACACAGTTACTAAATAAGTACAGGTTGTTACAGGTGGTTCTGGAAACTCTAAAGCAGACTTAAAAGTGTTAGCAAGATTATAGAAAAATACATATTTTAAAAAGTAACCTGAATCAATATATTTAGTTTTATTACCCAACAAATGTTTTACTGTACCTCCATGCAGTTTACAGTTTTTGACTGATAAAGTATTAAATCAATCAATCAAGATGTGAGCTCTGATTTGGGAGTAAGTGAGGCTGTAGGCCAAGCTATATACAACTGGATGTGTCTGTATGTACAGTACATGTACGTATGTATGTCACCTCCAAAGTAGACCAATCATAGCTCATGCCACGAAGTGCATGACGTTATGAACCAGAAGCACCTCCAAACACAAAAGCTTGACATGTCTGGTGAAAGTTATTGGGTCGTAGTTTAAAATGTATGTACACTTATTCTTATGACCAGGCCCTGTACAGTATGTCTAGAAATTAGTCTGTGAATCTGTCTGTGTGTCTGGGACTAATTTCACAAACCACTGTACCGACCAGCGCCACATTTCTTGTGCATGCTGCCAATAGGTCAAGCAAGCAAGCTTTTTTCCACATCTGATAGAATGCGCTGCAAGTCATGGTCATTATATTATTCAGTTTTATTATTAAAGTGCAGACTGTAAGCTTTCGAGTGATGTGCCATGCACTGAAATCTGGAAATAGTTGAAGAAGATATACTTATTTTAATGTTGTTAACCACTTAAAGGACGACTTCACCCATTTTCAACCTGTCTTCACATAATTGAACCTCACTAATGCTCATGATAATATGGCAACATCGTTGCGACGTAATACCCAGTGAAACAGGAGCTGGGTGTCTCTGAGCCAATCACAGATGAGTTTTCCAGCTCAATATTTATAACAGCCACACAGCGAACATATGTGATTTAAAGTATGTGATCTATAGAGACATACGGCCGGAAACGGAAGGCCTACAAATTTACGCCCACTTTTGAGATAGCGCCGCTACTCGGGGTCCGAACGATGAACTGCAGCTCTCAATGCATTCCCTATGAGAGGATATGAGAGTTAGCCTACTTTTAAAATATTCCTACATTAACTGGAGACGATATTGATTTAAATAAAAATATGTTTCCAAATGTATGGAGTGTCTTTGTCAACATATCTTCTTGTTTTCTTAATAGTTGATGTGTTTCACATTTAATTTGCCACTTTAACGAGTTACCCATAATGTTAACACAGCAGAGGGTAGACGGCAGACAGACAAGTTGTCGCATTTCAGTGACATCACTGCCTTTACGAGCGCGGAGCGCGCCGAGCGCTGACCAGTGGTGTACCCACTGTAGAGACAGGACAGGCGGTTGCCTGCCCAACTAAAATCTCGCCTCCGCCAAAAAAATATATAAAAAAGAACCCAAAAATGTGTCATTGTGTGCTTAATGTCCTCAAAGTCACGCATCCAACAAGCTTTGAACTGAGCAGATTGGACCTTCTGTTCCAGAGATAATGACCAAAACATATTGAAAACGGACACTTTCGCCAGTTTTCTGGGTATTGAAAACCCCAAGGGATGCGTCCGTGACGTATATACCATGCGACCACTTAAACTCTAAATCTCCAATGCTAGCGGTTTTGACATACTGGTGGAGTATATTATAGTATATTGTGGGTAGTATATCGAGATGACAGATATGGGACATTAAAAAGGATAAATTAAACAAATGGGACAGTTTAATAGAACACAAAAAAAATCGCTACAGCTTCAGTAATTAACCAGTGAAATTACGCTATTTTACAATGCCTCTCATAGAGATTGCATTGAGAGCTGCAGTTCATCGTTCTAACGGACCCCGAGTGTCAAAAGTGGGCGTGAATTTGTAGGCCTTCCGCTTCCGGCCGTGTGTGTCTATGCTTTGGTCTACGGCCACTCTGTAGAAAAATGTACAATTTGTTGCAATTTTTCTTTTGTATTGCATTTGTGAAAAAGAGGATGTGCTTTTGGATATTGTAATGAGAATATTGAGTGATATTTCATGATGGCTATGAATATCCAGACATTATCATTGACATTATATTTTTTGCCTACTTACTGAGGTGCGGGTGGTCTTCAGGTTCCTCCTGTTTAATAGAAATGTCCCTGGCTGAGTCTGGAGAGTTCATCTTCACCTGCAGTCTGGACTCCACACACTGGTCTGAAATGACACAATTGAATAAGGACTTTAATAACTGGAGATCTAGTGGTGTCAAGAATAACAATAATATTTGCAGACGCTAAAGGCAAAATGGCCTAAGCCCAACTCTCCAACATATGAATCTTGGGTGCAAAGATTATAGGATTCACATTAGGGAATCATTCATGCTTAACTTAAAGTAATACTAGGTAACTTTTTCAACAAAACTAAAGCTAAATTGTATATCTTTTGTGAGTGCCAAATGTTGCACAACACCCACTCCATGAATGTCACCCCCGAAAGCCTTTTATTTATATATTTTCTATTGAACGGGGTCGGGGTGGACTTTCCCGCGAAATTGACGTCATCCGGCCGGGAAACGGAAGCGGAAATGCACCGGTTTCCTGTTTGGCCAGGAACTACCGCATCGGTTTCCTGTTTGGCCAGGAACTACCTCGCTAATAACAAAAAGAAACTCATGCTGATTTTAAGAGATTATATGATTTGAAGATCGAAAAACAACAGAAAACACAGCTCACGGTAACTAAAGCTCCACTGGCTAAAAGAAACGATCCACAGATCGTATAAAACAATTAAAGGACCCTTTTTGAAACGCTTCCGTCTTCCGGTGAAAACAAATGGAATTCTGGGTAACAAAGGAAAATGAACGGCCTGCAGTGACGGTAATGACCAGCTGCTAAAAATCTTCTTTTTTTTTTAAATCTGCACTGTACAACTTTATCTCATGCTGTGCCAAGTAAATAAATAAATAATGGCCAGTAGTTTTCTCGTTTGTCTTACCTTTTTAAGTAGTCACAGAATATTTATCTCCAGTATGATCGATCCCCTGATCGTTGCTAAACACGGAGGTTTTTAATGTGCTTCCGCAAAAACAATCTAAATCAAAACGTCTCATTTCGACCGTCCATTCTCTAGTTATTGGCCGTTTAATATAGCATGTCAGGCCAAAAATTCAGACGAGAACAAGGGAGGCAAGATACAGACGTTTTCCCAAATCGAATAACAAGGAATCGAATGGTGACTGAGATTTTGCGATCACGTGATCTCTTATTTCTTTGTGTGCCTGAGAGTGAAATGGTAGATCACAGGTTGGGGAACAGCGCCATCTAGCGTAAACACTGAAAACACTGTTTGGACATGTTACACGTCATTGGCACTCTGGGCTTTGGAAAAAATGGACGTGTTACACGTCAATAGCACTGAATGAGTTAAGACTACACATGGAAATGTGTCAAAAGATGGACTCCTGCGATGCATCATGATATATTTTGTCATGATTATTGCATAGTAAAGAAATTATATTGCAACAGCTCTACAATAGAACAGAAACAATTTAAGAAAGAGAGAGAACATTAAACATACTGAGGTGCGGGTGGTCTTCTGGTTCCTGTTTAATAGAAATGTCCCTGGCTGAGTCTGGAGAGTTCATCTTCACCTGCAGTCTGGACTCAAGGTTCTGGTCTGAAATTAAGGAATTGAACAAGGACTTTAGTGTTCCACGGTTCTACTTCCCCTAAAACATGATCATTGGGTATCAATATAATATAAGGAGAAAGAATGTTTTTCCAAAACTTGTACAGTAAACTGTGGAGTGTCGCTAGGCAACCGCCTGTCAGGTAAGCACCTCAACAGGGAGAGTCAGTGGGGCAGAGGCGGTGCGGGGCCAAGCAGGCCACGCCCCCAGCTGGGCTGCGCCATCGAGGGACACTACCTGCCAATCCACCAATGGAATCAACCTGATTTGAGCGCACCTGCGTTGCCCAGCTGGGGAGTGCACCAGCAGAACAAAAGCACCGTCTCTGTCTCAGTGTGGCCTGACTCTCCACGTTGACCAGACAGGTGCACAGGCAGTAAGTGAACCTCCCCACTTATTCTCCTCCTCATTATTTGGTGTGATAACTTGGAGTCTAATTATAGTGTTTCTGTTCTAGGCAACATAGGACCCGACACTGACTTATGGAAATGTTCATGGACTGGAACCCCACGCAGTGGGCGTGAAGGAGAAACGCATGGACAATTACAATCTGGGAACCCATCGCCAAATAAGAAGTAAAAACAGTGCCCCCTGCTGTTTTTTACTCTTTCACTTGGCTCTGGGACGAGCTGAATGGAGCACCCGTGCGCAAGGAAACCGGGGTTTTGGTCTGCCCTCAGCGCTTCACTTCCGGTGATGCGCTTATGTTTTCATTCCCACTAACAATATTTCTACACGGAACACTTCTCCCAGAGAACATGGATCGTTTTGGTTATAAGCCCACTTGTTAAAATGTGAATATTTTTCTGTGGTTTTGTCTGCTCCAAGGACGCTATATTTAAACGAGTTTTGGTTTGTTTTCAGTGGGAAGGGAGCCCACAGACAGTAAATCCCGCCCACTACATTTGATTGGGTAAAGCGCGGTCTGCTTCCTGATCTGAAGGCACGCCCACTTGTAAGCTAACGCGCACACGTTCTGAACGGGGCTCTCAACATATTCAGTAGCGTAGCTCTGAATCTGTTCTTGAGAGATTAGGACAATTATGACACTGTCAAGTCAAGACTCAGAAAGGGAGATTTGACTTAGTGGTGAGAGCCTAGGGCAAATCCTCTTCCTACTGGCCCATGTATAGTCAGAACTGAACTACACCCCTGCTCTACTACTGCCCTGCTCCACACCACATTTCCCAGAATGCAACAGCAAAATGGCCGCTCATTACCTGATCAGAAGCGCGAACAGTCTTCTACCGGGCTGTTGAAGGCGCAAGGGGGCGTGTGGGGAGAGAGTCAGCACACTGAAGTCAAGGCACAGACTACTGTGCTGTTGACAGACAACGGATGCACGCTTATGAGAAACAACAAAAATAAAATCTGGCAAAACAGTTGCGTGCATTAGCGCAAGATTAGGATAAGGAAACATTCAGTCTAAATGTCCTGCTTGCTAATTCACAACTACTGTGCCAGATAATAATCACCAAGAGAGTAAAAAAAGAAAAAACGTTTCAGTCATTCAGTCCAACTTCACTGTAGCCTATAGTAGCCTTTTTATAAATGATATATATATTACGCTGCCCTGAAAGTTTATAATATTTAGAGAAATGTAAAGTTTCAAATACAAAAGTAGTGGTAGTAGTTGCAAATTACTATACATTTAGACTGAATGTTTCCTTTATTCTCGACTTGCGCTAATGCACGCAACTGTTTTGCCAGATTTTATTTTTGTTGTTTCTCATAAGCGTGCATCCGTTGTCTGTCAACAGCACAGTAGTCTGTGCCTTGACTTCGGTGTGCTGACTCTCTCCCCACACGCCCCCCGCCCCCTTGCGCCTTCAACAGCCCGGTAGAAGACTGTTCGCATCAGAAGCACCTGAAAATGAATGGAGGTGCTCAGTCATACAAACACACTTCAAAGAGGAGAGAAGGCACTCCAAGTTCTACAAGAAGTTCAGCCCAAAGACGCCAATGGTCGGTGAACTGGTTTTATTTATTTTGTTTTTTATACTGCTTATGTGTTTGAAATGTGGCTTGTTATGTGTTCATGTTTAACTGGCTAATTTAAATTAAGGAACACATTGCAGCATTGCACACACATTAAGTAGCATTGTCCTCTTTTTGTGTTTGGAAAGAAAAGTATGAAATACAAAAGAATAATACAAAGTTAAAAAGGTTAAAATTCTGTTTATGATTTAAAACTACTAAAATGTAGAAAATTCATGAAATGACCATGTTATGGTTTATTTGAGTTAAGACTACTAATATTTGGAATTCATGAATTTGCCATGTTTAAAAAATGCTTAAAATGCTAAGTGAAAAATAGCCGATCTACAAGCTTGTGGGTCTGCTATTTCCTAAAATGTGTCTTTATTCCATTTAAAGGACTTAAAATGGTTTATTCATTTTAAATGTTTAATTCATTTAAAATGTTTAAAATAATTTACTTTTAAATAACTTGTTTTAAGGCATTGATTGGTTAGACACTTTTGTTTGTCTAAGGGCTGTAATTGTTTTACAGCATTTATTGTTTTAAGGCAGGGGTGTCAAACTCAATTTGGTGTCCGGGCAAGATTGGTCAAATTGTGACTTGAGGTGGGCAGGAACCAGTTGCGGATACACATGCGCGCTCACGCATTCAGTTATACAGCATTGTTTTTCAATCTGTTGTCTGAACTTGTCTCAGAAAACAAACAATGCAATTTGTAACAACCAGGCAGGTGAACACGTCATCTGCTGTTGTAGTGTCTGTCATAGGCACCAGCCCCACAAACTCATCAGTGACGGTCAAAGATGCATCAACACCACGAATTTCCATGATTTTTCAAAAATAGCAGATCTACAAGCAGATCCACTTTATATCTGCTATTTTTGAATAGCCAAATAAATCTTAAAATTACAGAGATGCTTTCCCCAGATAGAATGTTAAATACACTCTGAGTTCAAATAACACTGAGGATTTCACTGGGCAAGCTCCTGAGAAATAAAAGAAGCAGCTTTGATACATTTATTTTTTAACACATATATGATTAATGCTTCTAACTACCTATTATATATATAATAATATATAATATAGACATAAAAAAGTTAGAGAACCACGTTATAGCAACATAAGTGTTTCAGAAAACTGTTAGCATGTAGGAGACATTTGTAAAGATTTCCATGATTTTTCAAAAATAGCAGATCTACAAGCTCACAGTGCAGCACTCAGTGCAGCACTATGAGCTTGTAGATCTGCTATTTTTGAATAGCCAAATAAATCTTAAAATTACACAGATGCTTTCCCCAGATAGAATGTTAAATCCACTCCGAGTTCAATTAACACTGAGGATTTCACTGGGCAAGCTCCTGAGAAATAAAAGAAGCAGCTTTGATAGATTTATTTTTAACACATCTAAAAGTCACTTGCTGCTTCAGACAGAGAGAGAGAGAGAGAGAGAGAGAGAGAGAGAGTCTGACTCCTGTGTGAGGATCAAAGAGTATAGCCATTACTACTCGACTAGTAGTTGAATAGACTCTTAACGAGCCAATCAGCCACAACATTCCACAGCTGGGGAGAGACAAAGCGGGCCATCAAAGGTACTTGCTGCAGCCAAGTAGCCCGTGGCGGAGATCTGCTTGGACGCTCAGCAAGGCAATGTAAACTCCGACTCTATGTCTGTTAGATGTAGTATCAATTTACTATTTTTAAAAGTATTTCCTGGGCCGCCATCGACCTTTCCGTGGGCCGCAAAACGCCCGCGGGCCGCGAGTTTGACACCGCTGTTTTAAGGCATTTAATTATTTTAAAACATTTATTGTTTTAAAGCATTTATTGTTTTAGAGCATTTATTGTTTTAAAGCATTTATTGTTTTGGAACATTTATTGTTTTAAAGCATTTATTGTTTTAAAGCATTTATTGTTTTAGAGCATTTATTGTTTTAAAGCATTTATTGTTTTAGAGCATTTATTGTTTTAGAGCATTTATTGTTTTGGAACATTTATTGTTTTAAAACATTTAATGTTTGAAACATTTATTGTTTGAAACCCTAAGTTGGAGATATGAGTTGTTTAAAAAATACCCTAATTTTGTTGTAAAACGGCAATGTTGTTAAACCTTGTTTTCTTTCTGTCTTTAAGGTTTACAACCTGACTGATTGACCAATCAATGAAAAGAAACCAACAAAAATGAAATGAAAGAGTTGGAAAAAATAAAGAAGTTGATTGAGTTTAAGACTGAGTTGTGTCCTTGTCTTGGGTTTGGAGCTGAAGAACTTGACAGACACAGAGCCACAAAGGGGAAGAAGTTGTTTGTTCATTTAAAATGTCTTCACCTCCATGGCAGCAGGGGTTTCCCCCCTTCCACTGTGCCATTTATTTAAATAAACAACAATAAACGTATGAAGTATACACGCTATATAATTTGAAGAAATTAGGAGAAAACCTTTGTCTATTGAAGGGCAAGACCACTTTGGTAGAGGTCTGGGTTGTGTAGTTACCTTGCCATTATGTAACTCCAAAGGTGGACAAGAAATAATTGCTCCATTGATTAGAAATTGACAATTCTAAATATGCTCCTCGTTGACTTACATTGTACGGTGAAACAGCTCTCAAAGTCACTCTTTTAGCACGTAAACGGACGCAAACAGACCTGATTCAGACAATATAGAACATCACCAAACCCAGTACTGTTAGTTTTTTTTAATAAAAATGTCAACTTCCTGTTGATTTTACTATTTGAAGATCCGGATCCGGATCCGTGGTAGCCTGGGACCAGACGAATCTGCGAGTGCAAAAAAAAATTGCACTCTGCGATTTGGGTCTGGCACCGCTCCATAGAGAATCCATTTCCTGTTCCAGAAGACGTGGGGCACCAATCAGGGCCCAGTATTCGAATATGGGCGACTGTAATTGGTAGTTGGTTGTAGGTCTAACCAATTGCGTCGAGGGACATTGTTTTGATCCCGCCCCTTGGGAAACAAAACGTCCTCATGGAAGCACCAGACTCATATCCACGCAGTGATATAGTCTAGCTACGCCAGGCTAGATCCGTGGATCCAGTCCGGGTTTTCTTCTACATAAAAATAGCAAAATCAACAGGAAGTAACATTTTTTATTAAAAAAACAAATAGTACTGGGTTAGGTGATGTTCTGTATTGTCTGAATCAACTTTGTTTGCGTCCGCTTACGTGCTAAAAGAGTGACTTTGAGAGCTGTTTCACAATGTAAGTCAATGAGGAGAATATTTTCAATTTTCAATTTCTAATCAATGGAGCAATTATTTTTGATTTCTTGCCCACCTTTGGAGTTACATAATGGCAAGGTAACTACACAACCCAAACCTCTAACAAAGTGGTCTTGCCCTTTAAAGGTGAGTTTGGAGCTAAACTGTCAATTTGCAGCCCATGAAAGACAGGGAAACTATCACATTAACATTACTGTGGACAGAGTAAAGATCCTACTGGTTTACAAGATACGTTTACACTTATTATGGAGATTAACCACAGTAACTATAATGCTATAAAACACAATGATAATAGAGACGTCAACAACAAACATGTACAAATGCAAATTATAAGGTGTTTACCCGGTTGCGGGGGGTCACTAAGAGTAAGACTACTAAAAAAAAGTCTAAATCGATCAAATACATCTACGAGTCTTTATCTAAAGCTACTAGGAGCTGTTGTTTGTGTTTATGATCACTTCATAACAACCTAACAGCTAAGACTAAATAGATTTAACTTAAATTAGTTAATAAAGACAAATAGTGACCCGTTCATCTTAAATGTTATAAACAAATGAAACCCAACATGAATGAGTTGATCTTTACCTGCTGTGTTTCAGTGGTTGAGCTGCTAACAAACGTCCTCCTGCTGCTTAACGACGACAATGTTTAGAAACGACACGTTTAAGTTTTCTTTGTATTTTACTTTTATATAAATCTATGGTATTTTAAAGTGTCAACAACAGTCAGTCAACACACACCATTTTGTTTTCACTACTGCATTGTGGGTATGTTCTTCTTCTGACGAACACTTTCTCTAGACACCAGTTGGTGTATAGCTGCCGCCTACTGTTGGTCTCGGGTACTGTCCATTGTTTATAGAAAGTAACAGTACTATGTGACCTTCCTGACCTGTAGACAAGAGAACATCCATCTAGGAGTAAAGCAGTTAATCCAACAAAGCAAATGATTATAGAAACAAAGGGTGTTAATCATTAATTTAATTAATGAACCAATTAATAATCAATAGTTCATTCATTACAGGAAAAATCTTCCCACAAATGTAAAATCCAAAAATATTGAAAATAGCAGATCTACAAGCTCACGACACGTCACATGTTTTGAGCTCGTAGATCAGCTATTTTCACAAGTCTTTTACACAACACTGTTGTGCAACATAATATAACATAGGGCTGATGTCCTCAATTTGTTGAAAAAAATAAACACAAAGAAAAAAAATATTACAATTATTTGATTAATCAGAAAAGTAATCTATAGACGAATTGCTTAGAAAGTCATGGATAGTTGCAGCCCTACATCCATCACAGCTTTCATCAGTGCACATTGATGCTGCACAGGTCTGATCACGTCTCATAGAAATGCAGGATACAACATAGACTAATATATACCATTTTACAGGATGCAACATGTACCTTGTATTAAACACGTTATTACCCATATCATTTTCAAACAATGTAACTATATCAATATATCTATGAAAGATTCAGACTGTATGGTATATTCAGACTGTGACACAGTAAGATTATC
Organism: Gymnoscopelus microlampas; assembly: GCF_963454915.1. Lineage (NCBI taxonomy): Eukaryota > Metazoa > Chordata > Actinopteri > Myctophiformes > Myctophidae > Gymnoscopelus > Gymnoscopelus microlampas. The sequence continues at coordinate 43,752,348 of NC_139953.1, forward strand.
ACAATTATTTCAAAGCAATGAGTTTGGCTATTGTACCAGAATGTTCTGGGAAACAGGAAACAGTTCAGTAAGTTAGATTGATTGTAATGGATAAATTGGACTGGGTCAGGCTGACCTAAAATGGTGTAACTAATAATGAGATTTTGTTTTATTGCGTGCCAAGATCTAGGGCCACAAGACGGTATAAAAACACACCCACAATCCTATTTCATCAGTCCTGTCTGCAGGTATGGCTCTGTTATATTGACAAATGTTATATAGGTTCACAAAACATCTACTGATGCACAAACCTGGACACATCATCAGTGTCGTTTCCTGAGTCACTGGGTGTTTCGGGTCTTGCAACAAGCACCCTCCTCCAGAAGTCCTAACCAAGGCTGATCAGACACCGGCCTTGTCCAAGTGCCATGCTACTGCCCCCACTGTCTCTTGGGGGCTTAGGGTAGCAGGTGAGCTGTTGGCAGCAGGTGTTGGCGACACTAGGAGGCTCTGGGCACTGTGGGTTGCCTCCGGGCCTGACCAGAAGTGCGTCTGACCAGAAGTGACTTCTGTGCGCTGTGTCGTCGTTGCCGCTTTCAAACATCTCATTCTGCCTTGATGGATTTCTAAACCCTCTTGAATGTTGCAGGTTTTACCTTAGTATGTAGCTTGCTTTGGGTTCTTCCCCTCAGAAGAAGTGGTTAGGGCTGCCAACCCTCTCCATCCCGGGTTGCCGTCTCTCCAGCCGTCCTCTGTCTCTCCACATGTCAACACACTCTTCATCTACTGATGCACAAACTTGGACACAGCATCAGTGTTGTTTCCTGGAGTCACTGGTCAACAGTATACTTCTAGAATTGCATACAGTTGCTTCCTGTCTTTTTTTCCCCTTATGTGTTCCTTTCTTCTATATTCTTTCTCTTTTTTAACTCTTCCTGTAACAGTAGATGTTGAGAGCTTGTACAAAGAATGATCTCACCCACTCTTTTACATCTGTAATCATGTGACACTAAAAATTCTGAATTGTGCCTGCAGACTAAATTCTTCCACACATCCCAAATATACTGCTCAAAGAAATGTAGGGAACACTTTGATCCCTTAATTATTTTGAGTTGTCATGAACTGTGTATATACTGCTAACAAAAACTGCTCAAAAGAATTATGGGATAAATGTGTTCCCTTAATTATTTTGAGCAGTGTAGTAATGTTAAGAGATCATAGCTTGTATTTCACTTTCTTGATAATAATCCATTAGGCTTATAGCATAGTAATAAAACATCTTGCGCATCTGTGTGTGCTATAGGGCTTTGCACAGGCTTTAATTTACTATCACATCACACATCATGTAATACGACTTAATAGTGATCATAGTCATTACATTAGGTGTAATTATTAGTCATAAATCATAAAAAATACATCCCTCAGTTTACCAGCATATAATTAAAATAGGGCTGTCAAACGATTACAATATTTAATCAGATTAATCACAGCTTAAAAATTAATGAATCTATGCTTAATCACCATTCGAACTATGTCCAAAATATGCAAGTTTTTTTCTGTATATTGTTGTGGGAATGGAAAGATAAATGAAATAAGGCTGATATATCCATTTAAAGGGTCTACACCATGAATTTTAACTTTTTCTTCATTTTTGTGTGTTTTTGGTCTCCCCCACCTCTCTTCTGTTCCAACAAATACCCGACTTCGAGCATGCAGGCTTTCATAGGCTATCTGTGGTTTTCATGTAAATTGGTCTGAAAACAGTCCGTCAGATTTGTTCCCCCACCCTACGTCACGTCTGGGAACAATTCCTCCCGTTTTTCAGTTCTAACCAAAAAAAAAAAATCCCCCAAAAAAAAAAAAGGACATGACATGCATACGAACTGTCTCAATAGCGCCCCGTGCCAAACAGGACAATGTGGTATTGCAGGTGAAAGTGCTTTATAAGCCAGAGAGAAGTTAGTTGGAATGAGTATATCTGAGGCTTGATTTAGGCTCAAACCTTTTGAAAAACCGTTTGAGGGACATAAACAATATGATATCAAATATTATTTTTTTTTTTTAAATTCATGGTGTAGCTCCTTTAACATACAGTATGTATGCATGTTTATTATAACAAAATAAACAAATCCATCAATACAGCATGGAATTATGGACAAAATCGTATCCAACGATAACAAATTATTCCAAGTCTTGGGTCTGAGAGTCTAAATCTCATCAAATGCTCAAATGCTGAACAAATAATGCACCTTGATATGAAAAGGGTTGAAAACCACTGCTCTAAACAAAATAGGACGGTGTTAGGAACATTCTTTCTTTAACACACTAACTGGCCAATTTGGCCAAAAGCCATTTCTCTTATTTGAATGAAACCTCTTTTCTTTTTTTTTTGTCAAACCAAAAGGAACATGGCCAACACCACATGGCCTACACAATTACATGTGGCCCTCTTTATTCATCCTTTAGCCAGTTGCTGAGGCACACCAACTTGTCCACATTTTCTGAGAGTAAAGCTGACCGCTTCTTTTGCACAATGTGACCTGCAACTGAGAAGAGTCTTTCACATGGAACTGTGGATGCAGGAGTGGCTAGATATTTGCGAGCCAGTGGGGCCAGCTGGTCATGAGCTCCTGCATGAGATGCCCACCACTGCAAGGGACAGTCCTCCATACTAGTGGTGGGCTCTGCTCTGTACCTGTGTATGGCTCTGTCAGGCTGTAACTCTTCCTCCGATTCTGAATCTGAGCCCAACTGTAGAAGAATGTTCATTTTCTTCTTGGGTGGTCCATCTTCAGAAGTGTGGGGAGATCTTCTGGGTGGTGAATGCAGCATGCCTCCAAGTGTGGTCCACACCGCTTCTCTGTCTGTCTTGGGCAGGCTCTTTAAGTCTTTAAAGCGTGGATCCAGTGCCGTCGCCATCTTGAGCCATGCATTGTTGGTGTGTTCTTGGCGGGAGGCTAGGTCTTCCTTGAATTTTCCCTTAAATCTCACCACATATGCAGGGTCCTCATCAGAAACTTCCATTACGCGACGCAAGTGGCAGAGGCCAGGTAGTACCACAGAACAGGAGACGTAGGCGTCCCCACCCAGAAGCTCAGTTAAATACCTGCAGTGGAATTCACACACACACACACACACACACACACACACACACACACACACACACACACACACACACACACACACACACACACACACACACACACACACACACACACACACACACACACACACAGAGACAGACACACATGCACACAGAGGGAGAGAGACAGACAGACAGACAGACAGACCCACACACACACACACACACACACACACACACACACACACACACAGGAGAGACAGAGAGAGAGAGAGAGAGAGAGAGAGAGAGAGAGAGAGAGAGAAAAGGAAAGACACGTAAATTACTTGGACACAAGTTGTTACATTTAAAGGTACAATGGATGGTCACATTATATGATGGAAGGCTTACCTGCAGGGCTCTAGAAGGGTCTCCAGTTTCTGGATTTTGTCCCATTCTGGTGGCGTCAGCATAACAAATTTATGCTGCTGTTGATCCAGGGTTGCTTGTATTGCAGCTTTGTTGCGGATCAAGCGCTTGACCATTTCCAACGTAGAATTCCACCGTGTTGGAACGTCTTGGATCAGTGGCTCCTCCGTCTGTTGGAGTTCCTTTTGTTCTACGTGCAGCTCCGCTGTGTTACCCGGGCTGTGCTTGAAATGGCCCACAATTTTGCGACACTTGGCCAACGCGCCGACGAATCCGCTGTCAGCGAGACTCACAGTGATGCTTCTCTGTAAGATGTGGGCAATACAGGGCATGTGCTCATACAGCATAATACGAGCCGCAGCAATCATATTGCGCGCACTGTCAGTCCCTACGGTTGTAACTTTCCCTTCAATGTCCCACTTGCGTGCAACAGTTTCGAACTGTTTTGCACACGCCTCCGCAAAGTGACGTTCTTCTGTTTTCATTACAGTTAGCGCAAATGATTGCAATTCCCATGTCTCAGTGATTTGATGTGCAGTTACTCCCAGGTAGTTATTGTTACTCACTGACGTCCAGTGGTCTCCTGTCAGGGCGACATAATCCGCTTGAGCTAAAGCCTCTTTTCTTTTCTCCTTTTCAGTGTCATAGAGTGTGTGGATTCTGTTCATTATTGTGCCTCTTGATGGTGGCTTGTAGGATGTGTCGAGGGACGCAACTTTCAAAACATCGGCGAAGCCCTTGTCTTCAACTATGCTAATAGGTCTACAGTCCTTTGCAACCCATTTGGCAATTGTGTTGGTTAATTTATCCGAGGTGGACTTGCTTACTGACCTGCGTTCATTCAGCGTGGTCTGACGCAGGCCAGGTGTTGCACTGGAAGCCGAAGCCCCAAAAAACGCATGCTTAGCGTTGAGATGGTACTTTAAGCTTGAAGTGCTGCGGTGGAACTGAAACTCCTTCTTGCAGTGCCTGCAAACAACTATTTGCTTATTTATTGTTCCATCTACGTTCTTTTTGAACTCAAATTCCCCATCCAGAGGGCCAACCTGATCGTGTTTCTTCAGATTACTTGACAGAAAGAAACTCTTGTCAAAATGTTCACAATGGAAAGGTTTTTCTCCAGTGTGGACACGCTGGTGTGTCTTCAGGTCATATGACCGACTGAAACTCTTGTCACAATGTTTACAATGGAAAGGTTTTTCTCCAGTGTGGACACGCTGGTGTTTCTTTAGGTCACCTGAACAACCGAAACTCTTGTCAAAATGTTTACAGAGGAAAGGTTTTTCTCCAGTGTGGACACCTCCACTTGTCTCCCCCCAATCATCACTGTCTTCAGTGACTTCAGTGTCAGGTTCAAGTTCAAGTTCAACTTCAGAGCAGTGTGAAGAGATGTGTTCATCATCAACTTCACTTTTCACTGCTAGTAATGTCAACATTGATCCATCAGGCTCCTCTGGTCTTTGAAGTATCTCCTCCTGTTCCTCTTTAATGTGTGGAGGCTCTGGTTCCTCCTGGAGCAGACTGGTGCTCCTCTTCTGTTCAGGAGAAAACGCATGCTTAGCGTTGAGATGGTACTTTAAGCTTGAAGTGCTGCGGTGGAACTGAAACTCCTTCTTGCAGTGCCTGCAAACAACTATTTGCTTATTTATTGTTCCATCTACGTTCTTTTTGAACTCAAATTCCCCATCCAGAGGGCCAACCTGATCGTGTTTCTTCAGAAAACTTGACCGACTGAAACTCTTGTCACAATGTTTACAGTAGAAAGATTTTTCTCCAGTGTGGATACGCTGGTGTGTCTTCAGATAACTTGACTGAATGAAACTCTTGTCACAATGTTCACAATGGAAAGGTTTTTCTCCAGTGTGGACACGCTGGTGTGTCTTCAGGTCATATGACCGACTGAAACTCTGGTCACAATGTTTACAATGGAAAGGTTTTTCTCCAGTGTGGACACGCTGGTGTTTCTTTAGGTCACCTGAACAACCGAAACTCTTGTTACACAGTTTACAGAGGAAAGGTTTTTCTCCAGTGTGGACACCTCCACTTGTCTCCCCCCAATCATCACTGTCTTCAGTGACTTCAGTGTCAGATTCAAGTTCAAGTTCAATTTCAGAGCAGTGTGAAGAGATGTGTTCATCATCAACTTCACTTTTCACTACTAGTAATGTCAACATTGATCCATCAGGCTCCTCTGGTCTTTGAAGTATCTCATCCTGTTCCTCTTTAATGTGTGGAGGCTCTGGTTCCTCCTGGAGCAGACTGGTGCTCCTCTTCTGTTCAGGAGAAAACGCATGCTTAGCGTTGAGATGGTACTTTAAGCTTGAAGTGCTGCGGTGGAACTGAAACTCCTTCTTGCAGTGCCTGCAAACAACTATTTGCTTATTTATTGTTCCATCTACGTTCTTTTTGAACTCAAATTCCCCATCCAGAGGGCCAACCTGATCGTGTTTCTTCAGAAAACTTGACCGACTGAAACTCTTGTCACAATGTTTACAGTAGAAAGATTTTTCTCCAGTGTGGATACGCTGGTGTGTCTTCAGATGACTTGACTGAATGAAACTCTTGTCAAAATGTTCACAATGGAAAGGTTTTTCTCCAGTGTGGACACGCTGGTGTGTCTTCAGGTCATATGACCGACTGAAACTCTTGTCACAATGTTTACAATGGAAAGGTTTTTCTCCAGTGTGGACACGCTGGTGTTTCTTTAGGTCACCTGAACAACCGAAACTCTTGTTACACAGTTTACAGAGGAAAGGTTTTTCTCCAGTGTGGACACCTCCACTTGTCTCCCCCCAATCATCACTGTCTTCAGTGACTTCAGTGTCAGGTTCAAGTTCAAGTTCAACTTCAGAGCAGTGTGAAGAGATGTGTTCATCATCAACTTCACTTTTCACTGCTAGTAATGTCAACATTGATCCATTAGGCTCCTCTGGTCTTTGAAGTATCTCATCCTGTTCCTCTTTAATGTGTGGAGGCTCTGGTTCCTCCTGGAGCAGACTGGTGCTCCTCTTCTGTTCAGGAGAAAACGCATGCTTAGCGTTGAGATGGTACTTTAAGCTTGAAGTGCTGCGGTGGAACTGAAACTCCTTCTTGCAGTGCCTGCAAACAACTATTTGCTTATTTATTGTTCCATCTACGTTCTTTTTGAACTCAAATTCCCCATCCAGAGGGCCAACCTGATCGTGTTTCTTCAGAAAACTTGACCGACTGAAACTCTTGTCACAATGTTTACAGTAGAAAGATTTTTCTCCAGTGTGGATACGCTGGTGTGTCTTCAGATGACTTGACTGAATGAAACTCTTGTCAAAATGTTCACAATGGAAAGGTTTTTCTCCAGTGTGGACACGCTGGTGTGTCTTCAGGTCATATGACCGACTGAAACTCTTGTCACAATGTTTACAATGGAAAGGTTTTTCTCCAGTGTGGACACGCTGGTGTTTCTTTAGGTCACCTGAACAACCGAAACTCTTGTTACACAGTTTACAGAGGAAAGGTTTTTCTCCAGTGTGGACACCTCCACTTGTCTCCCCCCAATCATCACTGTCTTCAGTGACTTCAGTGTCAGGTTCAAGTTCAACTTCAGAGCAGTGTGAAGAGATGTGTTCATCATCAACTTCACTTTTCACTGCTAGTAATGTCAACATTGATCCATCAGGCTCCTCTGGTCTTTGAAGTATCTCCTCCTGTTCCTCTTTAATGTGTGGAGGCTCTGGTTCCTCCTGGAGCAGACTGGGGCTCCTCTTCTGTTCAGGAGAATCCTCCTCTTTACACACAACCATGTGCAGGATGTCTAGGATTAGAAAAATAACATGATAGTGAATACAGGATTCCTAAAATGTAAATCTATTGTTCTATCTTCCATGTACATAGCTATTACCTACTAAGACTGACAAAACAGTTACTAAATAAGTACAGGTTGTTACAGGTGGTTCTGTAAACTCTAAAGCAGACTTGAAAGTGTTAGCAAGATTATAGCAAAATACATATTTTAAAAAGTAACCTGAATCAATATATTTAGTTTTATTACCCAACAAATGTTTTACTGTACCTCCATGCAGTTTACAGTTTTTGACTGATAAAGTATTAAATCAATCAATCAAGATGTGAGCTCTGATTTGGGAGTAAGTGAGGCTGTAGGCCAAGCTATATACAACTGGATGTGTCTGTATGTCAGAGCATTTGAGCGGAGCGGAGCGACGCGATTTTGACGTGAGCGCGGAGCTGGTTATAAAAAGGTTGGAGCGCTACTCAGAGCGAGGACCGCCTCCCGCTCCAGGCCGCACTCGCGGGGGCCGCGCACCGAATGTTTGAGCATGCCCGGTCGCACGGACTCAGAGACACACAGACATCCGCAGTGCACAGCGCACCGAGATGTCATTAGAATTTCTACTTTCTTTTTCTTTTCTTTTTTTTACTGTTGAGCGACCCGGTTTGAGCGGAGCGTGGAGCGAGATTTGCGCAAATCAACGTGAGCGAGGAGCGACGGGGAGCGGAGCGCGGGGGCGTTTAACATGAGCGAATAGCGAGCGGAATTTCAGCCCCCTGGAGCGCGGAGCGGCATTTTCACCCGCTCCGCTCCGCTCACATGCTCTGCTGTATGTACAGTATGTATGTATGTCACCTCCAAAGTAGACCAATCATAGCTCATGCCACGAAGTGTATGACGTTATGAACCAGAAGCTCCTCCAAACACAAAAGCTTGACATGTCTGGTGAAAGTTATTGGGTTGTAGTTTAAAATGTATCTACACTTATTCTTATGACCAGGCCCTGTACAGTATGTCTAGAAATTAGTCTGTGAATCTGTCTGTGTGTCTGGGGCTAATTTCACAAACCACTGTACCGATCAGCGCCACATTTCTTGTGCATGCTGCCAATAGGTCAAGGAAACAAGCAAACCTTTTTCCACATCTTGCGCTGCAAGTCATGGTAATTATATTATTCAGTTTTATTATTAAAGTACAGACTGTAAGCTTTCAAGTGACGTGCCATGCACTGAAATCTGGAAATAGTTGAAGGATATATACTTATTTTAATGTTGTTAACCACTTAAAGGACGACGTCACCCATTTTCAACCTGTCTTCATATAATTGGACCTCACTAATGCTCATGATAATATGGCACCATTTTTGTCTACCGAGTCTGTGTCTCAGAGGAGGGCTGTGGACAGTTCAGAAACCTGTCTACCAGTGATATCACTGATGGGGAATCCAACTAATAGAAACTACAGGCTTTCTATTGCTGGAAAGTTAGCATGCTATAATGGAAGCCATTGTTCCCGCGTTAAAAAAAATATTGAAGAAAAACTAAGAAACCTTCCTAATGATGATGTCACTGGTAGATGGATTTCTGAAGTGTCCACAGACCTCCTATGAGACACAGACTGAGTAGAAAAAAATGACACCATTTTATCAGGAGCATTAGTGACGATCTATTATATGAAGATAGGTTGAAAATGGGTGAAGTCGTCCTTTATAGACCAGCTGAAATGGCTTTTTACAACCATATCTTAACGTAATTCCCAGTGAAATAGGAGCTGGGTGTCTCTGAGCCAATCACAGATGAGTATTCCAGCTCAATATTTATAACAGTCACACAGCGAACAAATATATTAAATATGTGATCTAAACATGTTGAGTTGCACACTGCAACAAGGCAGTGCTGAATCAAGTGTATGTTACAGCATTGTCTATTTTTCACCTCAAGTGTTTTTGGAAACATTTAATGTACTGTTTATAACATAATCAATAACACACCATTCAGCCATCTTCTTTGTTCAGATTGAGTGGCACTGTCCTCTGGTATGTAGCATAGGCTGATGAATCATAGCTGTTGAAAGACTACTTGACAAGTGCTTAACTCATTGAATGCCATTGAAAAAAAAAGTAAACTAGAAAAAGTGCTCCTCGGAGCACAACTCTCCGCCAGAAGACTTGTGTTGGGAATGTTGGGAAAGTGTACTCAGATCTATGGCACGAATAGATCTGAGTACACTGAGTAACAGTGATGTACATGACATCACTGTTACAGTGAGTAACAGTGATGTCATGAATAGTTCGCTATGCCTATTTATTCATGTGAGTGCCTGAGTGTAATGTGAATGTCCTGAGTGTAATGCACCGTGTCATTAACTGTGATCTCAATTTATAGTTGAATCTACTGTTCCTATTAATCCTGTCTAATCTATTTATAATACATATTGTGATGACATCAATGTGTCTACATGATGTATTGCTCCACCATTTCTCAGCCATTTTGTGATTATTCCTGTCTTACCTCAGTTTGAAAAAGGCTAAAGTAAAATTCCGTTCCCAAAAGCTCGGTCACTCACTCCCTCTCCTCTCTTCCTCCACTAGCGCCTTCCAATGTGTGTGATGATGTGGTCGGCAGTCTGCTCAGGTTCGCCACACTCGCATACTGCGCTGTCTGTCAGGCCCCACTTCTTCATGGGCGACTTGAACCGGCCAACCCCAGTACGGAGGCGGTTCAGCAGTGTCCACTGGACACTGCTGAACCGTAGGTGTTCTCCTTGGACTCCATCCCCAGGGTCTATGTGATGGTGCATCCGTGACGGCTCAGCCAACTCCCACTGCCAATTATGTATCAGCCATGCAGCCATTTCGTGTCTTACCTGGTTCCAACCCCAGTACGGAGGCAGTTCAGCAGTGTCCACTGGACACTGTTGAACTGTAGGTGTTCTCCTTGGACTCCATCCCCAGGGTCTATGTGATGGTGCATCCGTGACGGCTCAGCCAACTCCCACTGCCAATTATGTATCAGCCATGCAGCCATTTCGTGTCTTACCTGGTTCCTGTCTTACCTCATTTTGACAGTGGCAAAGACACTGTCAAAATGATGCCATGTATATATAGGCATCATGTCGTCACTAGCCAATCAGATCACAGTATTTCACGTGTCACGTGAGGCTTGACCAATCGGTGTGTCATGTTTAGAAAGTGAAAACGCGGTGATAACAATACTCTCCTAGCGGAGAGTAAAAAATGTTCAGAACCCAAGATATCATTATCTTAAGATTTGCAGCTCCATCCACTCCTTGTTTAACTTATAACTGAAAAGGGCTGTATCTCGCTTCCGAAGCACTTTTTTTTTTACTTTGAAAAAAAAAATCGCACTGCCCAGAAATAGCCACAAATAATTCTGGCACTCAGTGAGTAAATATAATGTGTTAAAATTGGTTAGTACCCGCCGATTAGAAAAGCTCATTGGCATGGTTAAAGTGTCCTTCCTGAGATTGGGTAACCTGACTTTGTTAAATGGAAGAAGCTTGCGACACACATTTTGTTTCACAGCCTACTTCCATCTGAGACTCCGGTAGCAGAATCGATGCCAGACGGCGTTTCATTTTTTCAAGCTACTTGGCAGGTGATTGGATGATCCCGCCCCTAGCAGCCGCTGATTGGTTCGTACACGCAGAGACCGGGCAGCTTAACTCCCTGAGAGATTCCAGATCAGGGTGTATTGTGAAACGCCCTCATCTGGCTGGATAGAGATCGGGAGGTCAGGGTTCAATACCCCGGCCGGGTCATACCAAAGACTATAAATAGGACGCAATGTCTCCCCGCTTGACACTCATTATCAAGGGTTGGATTGGGGTAAGTCTCTGTGTACATCATGGATCGGGATATACTTGTACTGTACATCAAGCCACCTCACACCACAGAAACAGGAGATAAGCTCCTGCCTATGGGCCACATGGCTCCGGAATAATTAGTTCTCAAGGCTACCTACTTACCCGCCGATGTTATCTCATATTATGTTCTTTTTTTTGTTTGACAGGAAGTAATTAAGATTGGAAAAATTCTCAACTATTATACATACATATGTTTTTTGGCATCTATTGCCAACTATGTCCCCATTACGACCACGGATATTCTCTGAAAGTTTGGGGGAAAAAAGCTTAGTTAAAGGGCAAGACCACTTTGGTAGAGGTTTGGGTTGTGTAGCTACCAAAGTGGTCTTGCCCTTTAACTAATACTAATGTTGAGCAGGGTCGACTCTGTACTTGGTCCTTTCTCTTTTCCCTCTACGCCAAATCTCTTGTTGAGTTTTTAGATCAGCATTTTTTCAAATCCCCCCGCCAGCAAAGGGATGCTAGGGTTGAAGTGGATACACCTCCAATCAACAAGCTTCTAAAAAGCTTGTCAAAGATCTGTTATCTCACACAGTGCAGTCTAAACTCGGTCTGAATAAATAAAATAAGCTTTTTCGCAGTCCGAAACTGATGTGGAAACTTGCATTGACTTTATAAGGTTTATAAAAAACGTATTATTCACATGAAAAAAATCACCCCCGGTGTGTAAGGACCTTTACAGACCCATTTCTAGACCTCTCACCCCCTACAGAGGCACACCATAAAATCAGTTTTCATAGTTTTCACCTACAACAAAACCTTTACCAGGCATGTCGGGCTTTCATGTGCTTCTGATTCATGACGTCTTGCACTTAGCGGCTTGATCTGTGTGATATAGACAAACCCTGTTCTAGAAGCTTTGGTCTATGGCCACTCTGTAGAAAAATGTACAATTTCGTGCAGTTTTTCTTTAGTTTTTTGTTTATTTTTTATCATTTTTTATCCCTTTTTCACCGGTGCCAATTTTCTAAGTGAGCGGTGGGCGCTACACTCCCCCCAACAGCCTAGGGAGCCCAGGGCCGAGCTCATGCCTCCTTCAATGCATGAGAGCCAACTGACCTTCTTGTCACCTGACAGGGGGGAGTTTCCGGTAGGACGTAGCACGTGGAAGGAGCACGTTATTCCAACCAGCTTCCTACCCCACCATCAGGCGGTATAGCGACCAGGATCACTACATGTTTTTGTGAGGGTATTAACTACCCTAGGAGACACAGGGAGAACATGCAAACTCCACACAGAGTAGGCCCTTTCGCCAACCCCACCTAGGGTATGGGCGCTGATGACACGGAGGAGAAGACACCCCCCAGCGCGTCCCCGGCTGGAATCGAACCCAGAACCTTCTAGCTGTGAGGCGACATCGCTACCGACTGCGCCACCGTTCTCCCGCAGCAGTTTTTCTTTTGTATTGCATTTGTGAAAAAGAGGACGTGCTTTTGGATATTGTAATGAGAATAAAACAAATCAAAAAGGAATATTGAGTGATATTTAATGATGGCTATGAATATCCGGATATTATCATTGTCTTTGTATTTTTTGCCAAGATTATCGTATAGTAACAATACGTACTGAGGTGTGGGTGGTCTTCAGGTTCCTCTTGTTTAATAGAAATGTCCCTGGCTGAGTCTGGAGAGTTCATCTTCACCTGCAGTCTGGACTCCACACACTGGTCTGAAATGAAGCAATTGAATAAGGACTTAAAGGAATAAGGACATTCTTGGTGATGAGGTGGGCGTATTGTAGATCGTCTATTTTCAAATATCTGATGCATAGGTTTAATGTGGCCTATAGTCGCTTCTTTAGCTTGTTTTCATAGACCTGGTTGCTTATTTCTCTCGCAAAATCAGGCAACACTGTACAGCATGACAAATGTTTAGACAAATGTTTAACTTGACTTGACAATTACATTAACATTACTGTGGAGTGTGGACAGTGTAAAGATCCTACTCATGTACAAGCCTTGATAGAAGACTGTCATATATTATCTGACAGTCTTGGAGTAGGTTCAAAATAGTCTTTGCACTTTCACACTTGGGGTCCATAAATCTACATAAGTGTTCAGATTTCAAATGTAAAGTGCTTATCCCATGGCCACAGATGTTACAATTATGTACGGGCCCTCAGAAGTACCCGTATCTGTCGTATTGTTCAATAAAAAGCATTTTAATCCTGATCGGTGGCAATTTTCTTCATAGTTATAAAAATGTATTGGTGCAATACATCTCCCAGCCGATAGGGTCACGAAGCTGAAAGCATAGGAGGCCATAGCCCTGAAACATGACTGTCATACCATGATAGTCATGGTGCCGAGTCCCCCTGGTTTATAGTGGTTCGATTATTTTACATTGCCAACTCTCACATGTACATAAACGTTCAGATTTCAAATATAAAGTGCTTACCCCCGAGGGGTAAGCACTTTATATTTGAAATCTGAACGTTTATGTACATGTGAGAGTTGGCAATGTAAAAAAAAGATCACACCCAGTGTGAAGTGTGTGGTGTGTGGTCATCACAACATGACTCACTTTAAAAAAAGGATAAATGACTTTTTTTAAAGTCCATACTGCTATTCATAGGGCTGCACATGTGTCATGTGTTTCGCTAGCCAATCACAGTCCTGAATTTGCAAAGTCAGCCAATCACATTACAGTTAGTGGTGATGACACTAGCTGTAATGTGATTGGCTGACTTTGCAAAAGTATCGATTTGCATTAACAATGGAAGGGTTAGGCGGTATACAAATCTTTTGGTCGGTGTCCAAAACTCACTTATAGGGGGCGGCTACACCGCCCCGAAAATCGACCACCACTATAAACCAGGGGGACTCGGCACCATCACATCAAACGTGAGGTAGACTCGGGCAAATACTGCGGCATGGTCATGCTGGACCTCCAAAAGGCATTTGACACTGTAAACCACGAAATTCTACTTGATAAGCTGAGGGCGATTGGTTTTGATTGCACATCACTAAATTGGATGAGATCTTACTTGGAGGGTAGAGAACAAGTGGTTGACATCAACGGAACCATGTCCTCATCCCTCCCGGTGAGCTGCGGGGTTCCTCAAGGCAGCATTCTAGGGCCGTTACTGTTTCTTCTATACATTAACGACATGAATGCTGCCTGTAACTGCAAACTGTTCCTGTTCGCTGATGACTCGGCACTCCTGATTTCGGGAGAGGACAAGTTGCAAGTCGAGGAAGCTCTCAGCTCTGAACTCTCAAAAATCCGTACCTGGCTTACCGATAACAAACTGTCACTACACCTTGGGAAAACCGAATCCATCCTATTTGGGACCAAACATTCCCTCAGTAAAATGAAGGTAAATGACTTCAAGGTCAAAGTCGATGACACAATCATCACTAGCAAAGAAGAGATTACCTATTTGGGATGTATTCTTGACAAACACCTGACAGGTGAAAGCATGGCAACAAAGGTGTTCAAAGGAGTAAACCAGAGAACCAGATTTATGGGCAGAGTTTCCTCTTTTGTCAACCCTCAGGCACTCAGGACCCTCTCAGGGGCCCTGATTCAGCCCCTTTTTGACTATGCTAGCTCCTCTTGGTACTCCAACACCTCAGTGTCACTGAAGACTAAGCTTCAAACCTCCCAAAACAAACTGATTCGACTACTTCTCGGACTGGGGCCCATGACCCACCTCTCTCCCACTCACTTTGCCAGCCTAGGCTGGCTCAGGGTGGAAGACAGGGTTATACAATTAAAAATGGGACTGGTCTTCAAAATTGTAAATGCAGATTTGCCCGAAATGCCCCCTATACCTGCATATCTGTATAAGTACCTCGAAAAAGTTAGTGACACCCACAGTCACAAAACTAGAGGGAGCGTAAACAACAATCTGGTAACACCCACCCATAAAACAAACATGGGCAAATTCTCCTTCTATAGCACTGCCACCAAGCAATGGAATAGTCTAACCCCATCCCTCAAAAAATGCAGTTCGCTGGGCTCATTCAAAACAGCCCTAAAAACTCATCTTTCTGGAGGCCTAAAGAGGAGCTAGTACCAGTTTCCCTGTAGACAGACGACCCCCCCCCCTCCCCCTTTTTTGTACACACTTTTTTTTTTTTTTTTTTTTTTTTTTTACTTTGATCATGTTTTGTTTTGTATATATTTCTTTATTTTCCCATGACCTTTTTTGTACATAATGGTATATATTTTTTTTCCCCTCTGTATTCTTATGTTGTTTTTTGAACTGTTTGGTTGCTACTATATATGTCTATGAAATTAATTCAAGGACCCCAATGGAAACAAGCCCGCAAGGACTTTTTTGGCCGGACCTTTTAGTCAAAAGCATTATAAATGTAACTGTGTTGTTTTACATTCTTTTTGCCTAATAAAAATTTCAATCAAAAAACCATGACACCTGTATACAAGCGTCATATGAACCATGGCTAAGGAGAACACCGATTGGAAACCTGAACGTTTATATAGATGTACGGGTTGTAAATGGAGAAAGTGCCAAAACCAGGTTGAAGTTCCGTCATGACGCTATAGTGATAGACGAGCGTCATGTGAACCATGTCTACTCATGTACAAGCTACGTTTGCACCTCATTGCTTTAAGTACTGCTTGTTATGTTTTTCTGATCACATGAATTATAATCTAGCTAGTAACAGCAATTACATTTACTAGAAGTTCGAGCCGCTGCGCGGCTCTCACATCAAGCGTGACATAGCGCCCACTTCGCATCGCATATCCACTTGACATTCACCTCGCAGTGAGGTTACCATTTTGTTAAAGTTGACCAAAGGAGCTTATAATTTTCAGACATGGCAACACAGCTGAGAGCGCTGTGAAAAGTAGGTCAAAGTCGCTTATAATTACTGTACATGGCAACACTGATGTGCACGCTTGTTTCTGTCTGTCTCTCCCCCCCCCCCTCTCTGTAGCTGTCCTCCTCTAGCCTCGCGTAGCCAGACAATATCACACGACACACTGCCGAGGGCTAAAGTGCATGCAATTTTGCAAAGGCAGATTCGTCTGGAACCAGGCT